>NW_026713005.1:0-4437 GCF_030625045.1 Achroia grisella
AGGATGACAGATACTTCCTGTCATAGTGACGGTGACGACCACAGATAAAATAGTAACTTAATCTATGGTAGTATTCCAATACCCCCGCTCAAGATCAAGTCTAATTTTTTTCTTACAATCTTATACAAAACAATAAAAATTTACTTGATATTGAACACATCCTTATTTTATAAAAATGGCAACATTACAATCTGTCATTATGACGTTTGACATTTAAAATGGTTAACTTGACATTGACAGAAAAATATAACCTCTCTATATCTTACATACATATTTAAAGAAAATGTTTACTAAAACATGTTACAAATATCCAAGTAATACAAAACATGCTAAATTAACAACAAATACAAACAATGTTTGAACATCTTATAATCTACGTTTCGTACAAACCAAGTGTTTCACAAAAATAGTTATGTTTAACTTGAGACAATGATTTGGTAAGTATATCAGCTTTATTTTCATTAGTACACACATATTTCAATGTAATTAAACCTTTGTTTACTATGTCTTTTATAAAATGAACTTTTATATCAATATGTTTGGATCTTTTACTGTTTTCATAGCTTTCTATCATTTTAATTGTACTTTGATTGTCAATAAACAAAGAACAGGTTAAGTCTTTATCACAATGTAAGTCTTTTAACACTTCTCTAATGTAGACAATTTCACTTACAGATAGAGCTGCTGCAATATATTCGGATTCTGCTGTTGACAATGCGACTGAAGTCTGCTTCTTGGAAGTCCAGCTGACCAGGCTGCCTCGATGAAATATTGCAACTCCACTGACGCTCTTACGATCCATTTGTTCACTTCCCCAATCAGAATCTGAAAAGGCTAGTAATATATTATTAGTTTCTCTTCTGTATACTAATCCTTTGTGCTTTGTTTGTTTCAGGTATCTCAAGATTCTCTTCGCGGCTGTCCACAGTGTTGAAGTTGGATGATTCATATATCTACTAAGGAATCCTGTTGCATAGGCTATGTCAGGACGACTAATTGTAGCCAAATACATGAGTGACCCGATGAGTTCTCTATATGGAATGTTATTCAGTACTTCTTCATTTTGATTTATTTTTAAGTTAACTTCCATAGGTGTATTACATCCTTTACAGTCTTGCATATGAAACTTCAATAAAATTTTCTCTATAATTTGTGTTTGTTTTATTTTTATTCCATCTTTGGTTTTAGTTATTTCCATTCCCAAGAATTTATTTATATTTCCCATATGCTTAGCTTGAAATTGTTCTTTTAGCTTCTGTATAATATTTTGTCCATTTCCAATTATTAATATATCGTCCACAAATATAAGTATATAAACATCTTGTCCTGTATATAAGCAGAAATCACTCTGAGATTGTTTTAGTCCATTTTGTGTTAAGAACTTGCTTAATTTTTCATTCCAACAACGTGGAGCTTCTTTCAGTCCATATAAAGCTTTCTTTAACTTTAAAACTTTTCCTTCTGTCTTATTCTGTAGTCCTTCAGGGTACTTTATATATATGTTTGAGTTTAATTCTCCATTTAAAAACGCTGTAGGTATGTCAAGCTGTTTGATAGGTAATTCCTCCTGAACTGCTTTATTTAAGAATAACCTTACTGTAGTCATTCTTGCTACTGGTGCGTATACATTTTGAGTAGTTTCCTCCTGAAAACCTTTTGCGACTAATCTGGCTTTCTTGGTGTTGTCTGCTTTAGTCCGAAATACCCATTTTGTGTCGATAGCCTTGTGTCCTTCTGGTAGATCACTTTCTTCCCATGTCTTTAATTTTTTATGTGCTTCTAACTCTTTTTGTATTGCTTCTTTCCATTCTTCTTGTTTAATGGCCTCATTGTAGCTGACTGGGTCTTCAGACATTAGTGCATATGCTATGTTTGACATATCATAGTCATCATACTTTGCCGGTAATTTCACATGTCTTCTTGTGTGTCTGATTTCCTCTGTATTCTGATCAGTTTCTGTCTCTTGAGTGTTTTCCATAGTTTGTTCAGTACTTTCCTGATCTCCTCTGTATTCTGATCAGTTTCTGTCTCTTGATTGTTTTCCATATCTGTTGATTCTTCATCATCTATATAATGGTAAGTATTTGTCTCATTTTCTTCATATTTGTAGTTTGATTCATCAAAACGTACATCTCGTGATTCAATTATATCATTTGTTTTTGGGTCCCATAATCTATATCCTGAACCACAGTATCCTACCATTCTCACTGATTTTGCTCTGGGTTCCAACTTGTTGGGTCTTGGTAATATGGTACACCATGCTTTTGCACCAAACACTCTTAGTTTATCCAAATTGTTTTTGCCATACCACAATTTAGCTGGTGTGTCTCCTTTGAGAGCTTTTGTAGGTGACCTATTTATAGTATAAGCCGCACATCTTATAGCTTCACCCCATAGGTATTTAGGTAAGTTTGTTTCCAAAAGCATTGCTCTCACCTTATCTGCCAGTGTCCTATTCATGCGTTCACATACTGAAACTTGTTGTGGGGTATATGCACATGATGTTTCTTGTTTAATGCCATATTCTTCATAAAATGACTTGAGTTCCTCATTTACAAATTCTGTTCCTCTGTCAGTCCGTATTCTCTGTACATTATTTCCATTGTTCTTCATAACTTTTATATAATTCATAATGTAGTATTTTGCTTCATCTTTGGAATGTAGTAAATGAACTTCAAGAAAATGGGAGTAGTCATCTATGATTGTTAAGTAATATCTTTCTTCTTTATGAGTGATGGGAGTGACAGGTCCTCCTATATCACAGTATATTAGCTGACCAATTTTTCTAGTTCTTGGCAAAGGAATTGGCTTGAATGGACATCTTGTAGCTTTAGCTTCCATGCAAATGCTGCATCGCACCTTGGATAGTGGTAGATCAAGGACTCTCAACCCTCCATAGTTTAAATGTCCTAATCTTCTGTGCCAAAGATTCTCGTCTTCTGATATCAATGCATGTGTCTTTCTTACATTTAAATCTAATTTCATTGTATATAATTTTCCATTGCTTTGCCCTTGCACATGTATGTTACCTTTGCTTATTAATGCTGTTTCTTTTCTAAATGTCACTTGTAAACCTTTTTCATTAAGTTTTCTCACTGACAATAGGTTGTGAGACAATTTCTCCAAAATAAGGCAATCTGGAATTGATATTTCTAGTCCTTCTTTTGAAGTTCCTTTTAATTTTCCTTTTAGAGTTGTTCCTATTGTATTTCCATCTGCTACTTTAATATTTATGCGAGGAATCTTCTGTATATCTGTCATATATTTCTGGAAGTTGTGAGATATCATATGGTGTGATGCACCAGAGTCTATCACAAATTCTATTTCTTCTTTTATGTGATTTTGTGTGTTTTCTGCCGAGTTGGCCTGCGCTGCTACAAATGATACTTCCTTGTTAGTGGTATGCTCTTCTCCAATATTTGCAGTTTGTTTTCTAGTCTGCCTCATGCCTCTGCCTCGTGATCTGAAGCTTCCGCGGCCTCTCTGATGAAAATTTCTTTTTGGGCAATTTCGAGCAAAATGGTTGGGTTCTCCACAACTATAGCATTTTATTTGAGAAGTGCTTTCAAAAACATACTCATTGGTTTTTCTCGTAACACCTTGATTAGATTTCTCTTTCATTTCCGCGTCCAGTAATTTGCTTTTTACAAAATCTAAAGTTAATTCACTGTTTGACATTTCAAGAGCTGTGACTAAGGGTTGATAAGCTTGTTCGATACTTAATAGAAATTGACATACTTTCTCTTTCTCATCTATGACGATTCCATGATTGGCGATATCTTGAACTAGTTTTTCGAATTTATTTATATGATCCTGAACACTTTGATTCTTACTGCATTTCAAGTTTATCAGTTGTTTTTTGAGACATAAGCTGCTGAGTGTAGATTTTCTTTGAAACGTACTCTTGAGCTTGGTAATCATGTCATATGCGGTTGATGCATTTTTAACATAGTCTAGATACTTATCTGGTATTCTTGTATTATTATATTGCGTGCTTTCGAGTCTTGTTTGATGAACTCTTCCTCTTTTGCTTTCTTCTCGTTCCCGCTTTCTATTACCTTTCTCAATCCCTTTTCATCTAGTAGAATCTCGATTCTAAAGAGCCAATTCTCAAAATTGTCTTCCAGTTTCGGTATATGGGAACACGACGCTGTCATTATTTTGGCTTTCTTCTTTTCGTTTCTGGCTGAAAAATAAACCTACCCCTTTTACCCTTTTACACGTGTTTGACCGTAACCTTACTTGTTGATTAGGTACTTTCCTACGCTATCCTGTGTCATCTGACTGAATTATGGGCCTGGGCCCATAACCTATTAGAAATGTTGATTAAATGAAAGCCCCAATAATTCAGACAGAATGTTTATTAGCGTTATACTTATTTTACTGCACATTATAATGATCCACTACGCACGCCATTATCAAAGCTCACCGGAAGAA
>NW_026713006.1:0-6111 GCF_030625045.1 Achroia grisella
AGACGCACTAATAAGAATTGCGACATTGATTCTTTGATTCCATGCACCAAAAAGTTTTTTCAGTATGTAGGTAAATTTCACATTTTGAAGGCAAAATTTTCAAAATTTGAGATTTTCTTCCTTTGAACTGGTAGTTGATTTTGAGAAAACTGGTTGAGTTACAACCAAACTGAAAGCGCATATAGCATTACGCAGACGCACTAATAAGAATTGCGACATTGATTCTTTGATTCCATGCACCAAAAAGTTTTTTCAGTATGTAGGTAAATTTCACATTTTGAAGGCAAAATCTGAGATTTTACTTTGATATGGTAGTTGATTTTGAGAAAACTGGTTGAGTTACAACCAAACTGAAAGCGCATATAGCATTACGCAGACGCACTAATAAGAATTGCGACATTGATTCTTTGATTCCATGCACCAAAAAGTTTTTTCAGTATGTAGGTAAATTTCACATTTTGAAGGCAAAATTTGAGATTTTCTTCCTTTGAACTGGTAGTTGATTTTGAGAAAACTGGTTGAGTTACAACCAAACTGAAAGCGCATATAGCATTACGCAGACGCACTAATAAGAATTGCGACATTGATTCTTTGATTCCATGCACCAAAAAGTTTTTTCAGTATGTAGGTAAATTTCACATTTTGAAGGCAAAATTTGAGATTTTCTTCCTTTGAACTGGTAGTTGATTTTGAGAAAACTGGTTGAGTTACAACCAAACTGAAAGCGCATATAGCATTACGCAGACGCACTAATAAGAATTGCGACATTGATTCTTTGATTCCATGCACCAAAAAGTTTTTTCAGTATGTAGGTAAATTTCACATTTTGAAGGCAAAATTTGAGATTTTCTTACTTTGAACTGGTAGTTGATTTTGAGAAAACTGGTTGAGTTACAACCAAACTGAAAGCGCATATAGCATTACGCAGACGCACTAATAAGAATTGCGACATTGATTCTTTGATTCCATGCACCAAAAAGTTTTTTCAGTATGTAGGTAAATTTCACATTTTGAAGGCAAAATTTGAGATTTTCTTCCTTTGAACTGGTAGTTGATTTTGAGAAAACTGGTTGAGTTACAACCAAACTGAAAGCGCATATAGCATTACGCAGACGCACTAATAAGAATTGCGACATTGATTCTTTGATTCCATGCACCAAAAAGTTTTTTCAGTATGTAGGTAAATTTCACATTTTGAAGGCAAAATTTGAGATTTTCTTCCTTTGAACTGGTAGTTGATTTTGAGAAAACTGGTTGAGTTACAACCAAACTGAAAGCGCATATAGCATTACGCAGACGCACTAATAAGAATTGCGACATTGATTCTTTGATTCCATGCACCAAAAAGTTTTTTCAGTATGTAGGTAAATTTCACATTTTGAAGGCAAAATTTGAGATTTTCTTACTTTGAACTGGTAGTTGATTTTGAGAAAACTGGTTGAGTTACAACCAAACTGAAAGCGCATATAGCATTACGCAGACGCACTAATAAGAATTGCGACATTGATTCTTTGATTCCATGCACCAAAAAGTTTTTTCAGTATGTAGGTAAATTTCACATTTTGAAGGCAAAATTTGAGATTTTCTTCCTTTGAACTGGTAGTTGATTTTGAGAAAACTGGTTGAGTTACAACCAAACTGAAAGCGCATATAGCATTACGCAGACGCACTAATAAGAATTGCGACATTGATTCTTTGATTGCATGCACCAAAAAGTTTTTTCAGTATGTAGGTAAATTTCACATTTTGAAGGCAAAATTTGAGATTTTCTTCCTTTGAACTGGTAGTTGATTTTGAGAAAACTGGTTGAGTTACAACCAAACTGAAAGCGCATATAGCATTACGCAGACGCACTAATAAGAATTGCGACATTGATTCTTTGATTCCATGCACCAAAAAGTTTTTTCAGTATGTAGGTAAATTTCACATTTTGAAGGCAAAATTTGAGATTTTCTTACTTTGAACTGGTAGTTGATTTTGAGAAAACTGGTTGAGTTACAACCAAACTGAAAGCGCATATAGCATTACGCAGACGCACTAATAAGAATTGCGACATTGATTCTTTGATTCCATGCACCAAAAAGTTTTTTCAGTATGTAGGTAAATTTCACATTTTGAAGGCAAAATTTGAGATTTTCTTCCTTTGAACTGGTAGTTGATTTTGAGAAAACTGGTTGAGTTACAACCAAACTGAAAGCGCATATAGCATTACGCAGACGCACTAATAAGAATTGCGACATTGATTCTTTGATTCCATGCACCAAAAAGTTTTTTCAGTATGTAGGTAAATTTCACATTTTGAAGGCAAAATTTGAGATTTTCTTCCTTTGAACTGGTAGTTGATTTTGAGAAAACTGGTTGAGTTACAACCAAACTGAAAGCGCATATAGCATTACGCAGACGCACTAATAAGAATTGCGACATTGATTCTTTGATTCCATGCACCAAAAAGTTTTTTCAGTATGTAGGTAAATTTCACATTTTGAAGGCAAAATTTGAGATTTTCTTCCTTTGAACTGGTAGTTGATTTTGAGAAAACTGGTTGAGTTACAACCAAACTGAAAGCGCATATAGCATTACGCAGACGCACTAATAAGAATTGCGACATTGATTCTTTGATTCCATGCACCAAAAAGTTTTTTCAGTATGTAGGTAAATTTCACATTTTGAAGGCAAAATTTGAGATTTTCTTCCTTTGAACTGGTAGTTGATTTTGAGAAAACTGGTTGAGTTACAACCAAACTGAAAGCGCATATAGCATTACGCAGACGCACTAATAAGAATTGCGACATTGATTCTTTGATTCCATGCACCAAAAAGTTTTTTCAGTATGTAGGTAAATTTCACATTTTGAAGGCAAAATTTGAGATTTTCTTCCTTTGAACTGGTAGTTGATTTTGAGAAAACTGGTTGAGTTACAACCAAACTGAAAGCGCATATAGCATTACGCAGACGCACTAATAAGAATTGCGACATTGATTCTTTGATTGCATGCACCAAAAAGTTTTTTCAGTATGTAGGTAAATTTCACATTTTGAAGGCAAAATTTGAGATTTTCTTCCTTTGAACTGGTAGTTGATTTTGAGAAAACTGGTTGAGTTACAACCAAACTGAAAGCGCATATAGCATTACGCAGACGCACTAATAAGAATTGCGACATTGATTCTTTGATTGCATGCACCAAAAAGTTTTTTCAGTATGTAGGTAAATTTCACATTTTGAAGGCAAAATTTGAGATTTTCTTACTTTGAACTGGTAGTTGATTTTGAGAAAACTGGTTGAGTTACAACAAACTGAAAGCGCATATAGCATTACGCAGACGCACTAATAAGAATTGCGACATTGATTCTTTGATTGCATGCACCAAAAAGTTTTTTCAGTATGTAGGTAAATTTCACATTTTGAAGGCAAAATTTGAGATTTTCTTCCTTTGAACTGGTAGTTGATTTTGAGAAAACTGGTTGAGTTACAACCAAACTGAAAGCGCATATAGCATTACGCAGACGCACTAATAAGAATTGCGACATTGATTCTTTGATTCCATGCACCAAAAAGTTTTTTCAGTATGTAGGTAAATTTCACATTTTGAAGGCAAAATTTGAGATTTTCTTCCTTTGAACTGGTAGTTGATTTTGAGAAAACTGGTTGAGTTACAACCAAACTGAAAGCGCATATAGCATTACGCAGACGCACTAATAAGAATTGCGACATTGATTCTTTGATTGCATGCACCAAAAAGTTTTTTCAGTATGTAGGTAAATTTCACATTTTGAAGGCAAAATTTGAGATTTTCTTCCTTTGAACTGGTAGTTGATTTTGAGAAAACTGGTTGAGTTACAACCAAACTGAAAGCGCATATAGCATTACGCAGACGCACTAATAAGAATTGCGACATTGATTCTTTGATTCCATGCACCAAAAAGTTTTTTCAGTATGTAGGTAAATTTCACATTTTGAAGGCAAAATTTGAGATTTTCTTCCTTTGAACTGGTAGTTGATTTTGAGAAAACTGGTTGAGTTACAACCAAACTGAAAGCGCATATAGCATTACGCAGACGCACTAATAAGAATTGCGACATTGATTCTTTGATTCCATGCACCAAAAAGTTTTTTCAGTATGTAGGTAAATTTCACATTTTGAAGGCAAAATTTGAGATTTTCTTCCTTTGAACTGGTAGTTGATTTTGAGAAAACTGGTTGAGTTACAACCAAACTGAAAGCGCATATAGCATTACGCAGACGCACTAATAAGAATTGCGACATTGATTCTTTGATTCCATGCACCAAAAAGTTTTTTCAGTATGTAGGTAAATTTCACATTTTGAAGGCAAAATTTGAGATTTTTTTACTTTCCTTTGAACTGGTAGTTGATTTTGAGAAAACTGGTTGAGTTACAACCAAACTGAAAGCGCATATAGCATTACGCAGACGCACTAATAAGAATTGCGACATTGATTCTTTGATTCCATGCACCAAAAAGTTTTTTCAGTATGTAGGTAAATTTCACATTTTGAAGGCAAAATTTGAGATTTTCTTCCTTTGAACTGGTAGTTGATTTTGAGAAAACTGGTTGAGTTACAACCAAACTGAAAGCGCATATAGCATTACGCAGACGCACTAATAAGAATTGCGACATTGATTCTTTGATTCCATGCACCAAAAAGTTTTTTCAGTATGTAGGTAAATTTCACATTTTGAAGGCAAAATTTGAGATTTTCTTCCTTTGAACTGGTAGTTGATTTTGAGAAAATGGTTGGTTGAGTTACAACCAAACTGAAAGCGCATATAGCATTACGCAGACGCACTAATAAGAATTGCGACATTGATTCTTTGATTCCATGCACCAAAAAGTTTTTTCAGTATGTAGGTAAATTTCACATTTTGAAGGCAAAATTTGAGATTTTCTTCCTTTGAACTGGTAGTTGATTTTGAGAAAACTGGTTGAGTTACAACCAAACTGAAAGCGCATATAGCATTACGCAGACGCACTAATAAGAATTGCGACATTGATTCTTTGATTGCATGCACCAAAAAGTTTTTTCAGTATGTAGGTAAATTTCACATTTTGAAGGCAAAATTTGAGATTTTCTTCCTTTGAACTGGTAGTTGATTTTGAGAAAACTGGTTGAGTTACAACCAAACTGAAAGCGCATATAGCATTACGCAGACGCACTAATAAGAATTGCGACATTGATTCTTTGATTCCATGCACCAAAAAGTTTTTTCAGTATGTAGGTAAATTTCACATTTTTTTGAAGGCAAAATTTGAGATTTTCTTCCTTTGAACTGGTAGTTGATTTTGAGAAAACTGGTTGAGTTACAACCAAACTGAAAGCGCATATAGCATTACGCAGACGCACTAATAAGAATTGCGACATTGATTCTTTGATTGCATGCACCAAAAAGTTTTTTCAGTATGTAGGTAAATTTCACATTTTGAAGGCAAAATTTGAGATTTTCTTCCTTTGAACTGGTAGTTGATTTTGAGAAAACTGGTTGAGTTACAACCAAACTGAAAGCGCATATAGCATTACGCAGACGCACTAATAAGAATTGCGACATTGATTCTTTGATTCCATGCACCAAAAAGTTTTTTCAGTATGTAGGTAAATTTCACATTTTGAAGGCAAAATTTGAGATTTTCTTACTTTGAACTGGTAGTTGATTTTGAGAAAACTGGTTGAGTTACAACCAAACTGAAAGCGCATATAGCATTACGCAGACGCACTAATAAGAATTGCGACATTGATTCTTTGATTCCATGCACCAAAAAGTTTTTTCAGTATGTAGGTAAATTTCACATTTTGAAGGCAAAATTTGAGATTTTCTTCCTTTGAACTGGTAGTTGATTTTGAGAAAACTGGTTGAGTTACAACCAAACTGAAAGCGCATATAGCATTACGCAGACGCACTAATAAGAATTGCGACATTGATTCTTTGATTCCATGCACCAAAAAGTTTTTTCAGTATGTAGGTAAATTTCACATTTTGAAGGCAAAATTTGAGATTTTCTCCTTTGAACTGGTAGTTGATTTTGAGAAAACTGGTTGAGTTACAACCAAACTTATAGCATTACGCAGACGCACTAATAAGAATTGCGACATTGATTCT
>NW_026713007.1:0-1442 GCF_030625045.1 Achroia grisella
TGAATAGATGATTAGATACGTGATTTGTTTGGTTGTGTTAGCAAATTAAAGTTTAATTTAGTTTTCTTGGATAACATTATCTTGGAAAATTTAGAAATACTAAAAAAAAGAAAAACAAAAAAAGTACCGTATTCCTACTATAATATTAAAAATCCGAAAGTTTGTACGTTTTACATATTTACATGTATGTTGGAAATTCTTTCGCGCTATAAAAAATACTAGATCAAACTTGCTTTTTATATATGCGGGAAGTAGTTCCTCAGGATAAAATCGCGAGCTGATACTAGTATCTACATAATTACTATAGTATCTGTGTATTAAATACATTAAGTGTAATGTATTAAAGCCACTTATTCGCTACAAATCATATGGACCAAAAAACGGTCAAATAATAAAATATTACAAAAGCCATTTCTATACACGCACACATTCTATTTCATATTTAACAAAAGCTTTTATTTTTATTATCGAAACGTAAGTCAGCCATTTCAATCAAATTATAAGTACCAAGTTCCATACACAGACCTCAGTTAAAAATGATATAACAAGTTGGCAAGTTTTCACACACTTTGTTATAAACCTACTAAACGCAATGAGTCAAGTATATAATTTTCTATTAAAACTTGCCAAGTTATATCATTTTTAACTGAGGTCTGTGTATGGAACTTGGTACTTATTTAGATCTCACTTCTTTTATAGGCGAAGCATTCCAATATTATCGAACTTGGCAGCCTTTCACATTTATGTTTTGGGTGGGATTTCATTTATTTTTGTAAGGTTTATTTTCTTTTTTTCTTATGATGAAGTTAGTTAAAGAAATGTCTCATTTATACTATCTTTTAGATTTTTTAATATGCACTATGTTTCTTACAAAGAAATGAACTAGATTAACTAAATGGACTAGATTTACCAACTGACTGACATGACATGTTATCATATATTATGTTCGTGGATCAAAGTTACACATTCGTTATTTTCGAAAGTGATTCACACTTGGCCGTTTTCAGATTTTTACTTTACTTTGACTAAATACAAACCTTTGTACCATTCGAAGATATATTATATAAATATAGATAAATTTAGTTCGTTTTAGTTCCTTAGGGTAAATTTACACCGGGTATAAAACACCTTCATTATTTTTAAAACCGACTCACACTTGGCCATTTTCAGATTTTTTCCTTTACCTTGACCTAAAGACCTACCTCCATGCCAAATTTCAAGTCAATACGACCATTGGAAGTGGTCTAGGTTTTTGATGAGTGAGTCAGTCAGTGAGTGTATAGTAAAAATAGCGATTTTCTGACGTCAATATCTCAAGACCTACAATAGGTACATTAATGAAATTTTGTATTTTAGATAAGTAAGTAGATCTCGACAGATACTAGAAATTTCATATGCGTAGATAAAATAGATTTTGAGTTATAGGTGGGTCGAACTTGGCC
>NW_026713008.1:0-68637 GCF_030625045.1 Achroia grisella
GCAAAAATAGTTGTTTCCGATTTTAAAAGAACACGTTGTTAATTCTATAATTTCATATAGAAAATGTAATGTATAGACTGTTATTATATTGTTTAATTGTAAAAGACTTATTATAAAACATTATAGCAACGCGTAAAATACTAGCAGTGACATTTTATATATATGACACAGTATATGACATATATACAGACTATTTGACTTGATTTGATTTATTTCCAAAAAAACAGCAATATTCATAATATTAATACTAGATTTAAAGACAAACTTGCTGTGCCCAAGTATCGTTTAGAAAAAGTCAATAGGTCTTTTATGGGAATAGGTATAAAAATTTACAATAAGATACCAAAGGATATATTGGAATTACCCTTAAATAAATCCAAAACATCTGTTAAATCATATTTACTGAGCAAGGCCTATTACTCACTAAACGATTACTTGAATGACGAGCGTGCATGGCAATAGTTTTCATTGTACGGGATTTTCATTTAATGTTAGACATAGACACCTATATAAAATACCTGCGGTATCAAATAACCTGATTTAAAAAAAAAAAAAAGTAATTCAATTGAATTTCTTGCCAGTTCTTCTCAATTGGATCTATATACAGAACTGGACGGTAGGGAAAAAAATATAATGTAAAAACTTGACGTTCATAAGCGGCTAAAATGTCCTACATGAATAAAAGATTTTTGAATTTGAATTTGTATTTGAACTACAGTATATAAGCATAAAATATATAGTTTAGTATGTTAGTATTTACGTAAGTGTACCTAAATCACTTTTAGTGATTTTTCTTGTTTTTTAATTATTCCCACTCATGTTGTCTGGAAGCGATTCTGCTAGCAATGCTTCTTTCTTCAGCATGTTATTTTTTGTATCTACTCAATAAAGCATTATAAATTAATAAATAAAAATATTTTACATGCTACTGTACGAAATTTTTTGCCTAACCTTGTACGGGTATTTGTAGCTATAGTACAATTAATATACAATACGTATCAGACTAAAATATTCTTGTAGGGAGGATCCTATACTTTTGTAGTATAAATAAATAAATACATATTAATGCTTGGTGATAAATATTTGTGTTCACTTTTGGCACATATGTTTTTTACTTTACATGATAATGATATGATGTTCCTCTCTGAACTAACGGTATAATCTGTAGTGACACCAATAAAAGATTATTAGATGAGAATAAAATCAGGTCAGCTAAGTTATTATGGTGAATTCATCAAGAACTCATTTAGTAAGTAAGTAAATTTAATTTGCATAAAATTTCATAACCAAAACAAATAGGAATGCTATATTTAAACTTACCAAATTCAATTGCGATCTGTAACATTAATTTTGGTTTACGCCATAATTCCAAATTCAAAATCTTTAATTAGTTCCTAATATTAATCCCAGTTTAATTGTAATGAAAAGTTTAATCTTAGAAATTTCGGTCAACTACGTAAAATTTAAATAATGGTACCAGAAAATTATATTATTAAGAATATTACATATATTCCTTTATCTATGGTATTACTTTGCTTATAATAAGCAAAGTAATACCATAGATAACAGAGTTAAGTAAGTTATCAATTTAAGAAAATATGTTAGTCTATCAAAAACTCCCGAAATTACCTACGAATGAATGACGTATAAAGTTACAGAGTAGATGTTAGGAATAGTTTAAGCGATGATATTTAATTATGATTGTAAATTCAAGATTAAGTTATAATTTATAATAATAAAATCTTTAAGTACAAAGAAGTTACTTCGTATTTATCAAGATATTTTTTAATTTAAGTGAAATGGCAAAGGAGCTATCCGCTTACCTGATGGTAAGGGGTACTGTCGTCTATAGCCGATGATAACGTCTTGTTCGTGATACTATGAATATCTACAATAATAAGTATACCATTATAGCATAACCTCATTATAAGATACCTATAGTATAATTCATGGGTTGCCGTTCGAGTAAAACATTCCTACACTCCCGGTAATTTCACTGTGTCTAAAAGGGCCAAAGAAGGTGTTTGGACCTGGAGTACGAAAATAGAGGTGCCCACGCAGGTGACTTTGTACAAAGTTAATCCTGGTAGAAATTATTACAGAGATTTAAGTTTCCTTCACATACCAACAGTTGGACGAGTTGTTTCCCGCTGGACCCAGTTTTAACTTTCTCATTAGTCTTTATTGTCTGTCTTGAAAGGGGTCGCCGCTAATCTTGTTCTTGCTTTCAGTATTAACAGGTAATTATTTTAACTACTAACGCTAGAGTAGACGTGTGCTAGAGTGGAGACCGCGAATTGGTAAACGTTGTGTAGGACGCTCCGCAGCTAGGTGGAGCGACGACATACGTAAGGTTGCGGGTAGTATCTGGAAAAGAAGGCCTGAAGATCGTGCCCAGTGGCATGCTTTGGGAGTGACATGCCACTTGACCATCTTGTAAATGTTTGCGTTTTAGGACATTGGACTAAAACGCGAACATTTATTAGATTATTTTTGCGAATACAATAATTGACAGTATCTACCCTATTTCTTTATTGTTTTATTACCTTAAACTATCTTTTATTTACCTTAAACTATGTACTCAAATCTATAACTTATCTGGTTCAGATTATCTGAGAGTTATTTAAAATATTTTTATAGATTCATTTTAAGTTGACATTGTTTCAAATAAAAGATTTGAAGAGTTGTCTCATCTACGATGGCCTCAGTGGTCTAGATGTTTAGCACACCACCTTACTTCCGATGGTCGCGGGTTCGATTCCTCGAACGGTATAAACATTTATTCAAGAGACTGTATCGGCATGGCTGTTTCCTGTTTCTGTATATTATGTAAGTATTTACAAAAAAAAAACCAAAGTATTTATATTAGTTGTCTATTAAGTACCTATCCAGCTTGTATTACTTGTATTACTCTACTTACCTTACTACTAGATGGCACCGTGTTAATTGTCCAGAATTATTTATACATTATTATTTATCTGCATCTAAATAAATCTAAATAAATTTATTTTCATCTGTTCCTTATCTATAGAGTGTTTTATAATAAAAGTTTAGGTGTATTGTTACATTGTTTTGATTAAATTGATTGAAATAGCAATAACGATGGCAAATTTAATTTAGATGTCGATTATTACATTTATCATAAATGTAATAATCGACACCTTAAATAAAAATATTAGGACACTTGATACGGTATGATGTATTTATGAAAGTTATTATTAAGGGAAAGATAGAAGGAAAGAGGGGGAGAGAAAGACAACTATATCAAGCAAATTAAGGACAATATTGAAGTCGTGACGTATCAAGGTTTAAAGAGTATGATGGAACATCGTGGTGCAAGAACAAGTGGCAAAAGCTCCACCGACAAGAGTGTCGCTTTTAAATTATGAATGAATGAATGAATTATTTTCAACTGAATTAGTGTAAGATTACGAGAAGTGCTCAGTAGATTCAGAAAGTTTAAGCGTTAACTTACAACTAAACCAACAAGCTTGTTTCGAAGCCCATAGGCGGTTATTCCTTCAAAGTTTGTCTGTTATGTGAAATGTAGATATAAGATACAACTATTGAATATAGACATTGCCATGGGAAATCAATTCTTAGTAGTTTGGATTAGTAATCTTCTAACCCATTGCTAGCAATCATATCATGTGAGGTCGACCTCCACGAGTTCTTCTAGAAGCCATCGGTAAATTTCAGGTAAATTTAATACGATGATTCGGGAGGAAGGTGATTGTTAGTAATGTGGACTGACGATCTTATTGCTAGCAATATACCATGTCAGGTTGACCTCCATGCGGTTCCCACTGGAAACCATCGTGATAAATTAAAAAAAAAAATTTTATGCGCAATATAGAGTTTTTATTATTATTATAAATTCTTAGTGAATTTGTCACGATGGGCTAACTGACCTGACCTCATACTCATCTTATCATTCTCCACTGGTACCAGCGTAAACCGTTAGCGTAGGCAGGTGCATCATTCCATTATTATCCATAAAAAAAAAATACAATGATTCGGCTTCCTGCTTATCTTATCATCCTCCTCTAGTTTCTCGACAGTGTAAACTATTAGCGTAGGCAGGAACACTATTAAAATGTTATTTATAAAAAACATAAAGATACTCATATCAAAGTCGTGATCAGTCAATCGTGGTAAATTTCTGAAATAGTGGAATTTCATGAAATATGTATGTACATGAGGAAAACACCAAATGGGTATTATTTAGCGAAGAAACCCAATTAATCTGAGTGACGTCGTCGGTAGATTTGCCCCTCAACCAATGTGGCAGTTACAGACAATTGATGATACGTCTAACTACTTCATCTGAGGGAAAGGAGATTGTTAGTAATGTAGACTGATGATCATATTACTAGCAATGAACCATGTCAGGTTGACCTCCACAGGGTTCCCCTTAGAAAAATAAATAAATATGGGCTAACTGAGCTGACCTTATAACTAATGACCTTGTAATGTTCATCTTATCATCCTCCATTGGTGCCCCGCCAGCGTGAACCATTAGCACAGGCGAGCGTATTATCCATTATCATACACAAAAATTCTAGGGTAAAGAAAATTGCGGGCATTACCCTACCAATGTACTATGTCAGTTTGAACTTTAAGTATCGTGAAAAATTATTGGTGAGTTTGTCATGAAGGACTAACTGACCCGACTTCTTCCACTGGTACCCCGCCAGCGTAAACTGTTAGCGCAGGTGCGTGTACAATTCCATTATCATTCATTAAAAAAAACTACTTAATCTGAGATATTCTTCTAATATATGGGCCTTTCTCCACTAACGGGAAAATCATGGTCCAAGCATTTTTTTTTACTTTGCCTATATTAATGCATAGTTTTATCTATTAAAACACGTAATATATAACCTGTTATTTAAGGAGCTAACCTTAATCAATATTTAGAATCATAATTATTTCGTAAAATTGGTCTGAAAGTCACTATAAACAGTCCTCTGTTATGTCCTAATTCCGGATCGAGTATGATTAGGTTCGGTTTTTATTAGTTGTATTTAAAAATGTAAAATCTTATAAGTCTATGAACATAAAGAATATTGAACTCGTGTGAACAAAAAAAATTATAATTTTAGAGATTTTTTTTTGTACTAAAAACTAATATTCGAATTTTGTCCGATACATTTGTGAACAGTCCTCTGTCACAATTTGAATATCGCGCCACAAAGGAATTTAACACTATTGTGGCTACATTTCGCGTGAAACGGAACGTTAACATTGTGAAGTTTACTCGGTCGCCATGCTAAACAAGTCGCTGACATTTAGCGCAGTGACAACTCCGCGTCTGTGTGGGAGCCACGTCTCTGTAGTGTTGAGTGAACATTCCTCTGGTAAGTCTATTTTACGGTGTTTTATGTATTATAATTATATTTACTTAACAAAAAAATTGCTCAGTGTGATAATTTAGAGCTTCTTCTGTGTAATTAAGGAATATTTAAACTGATACGTGGTATAACATGTTTTACGTAAAAATAACAGTCCTCTGTGCAACAGTCCTCTGAAAATTTATAACACAGAGGACTGTTCAATATAACAGAGGACTGTTTTATTTGATGTCCGTGTCGTTTATTAATATCCTTTATAGTCTGCACTAACCTACTGCTTGCCGATAACCTCTTTCTTTCTTACATTGGCCTGTCACGCTAATTCAGTTGTTTTGTTTTCTATTATTATGATGATTTTGGAATATAAAATAATATGTACCTAATAACTACCTGGTTTTAAACCATTACGGTTTTTTTTTAATAATGAAAGTATGTTTTATTGTTTTAGTATTGCTGCAATGTCACCAAAGAAGAAACCTAAAACCAAAGAAGAAATAAAAGAGCAGAAACGAATTGCAGAAAGATTAAGATATCAACGGCTAAAGAATGACCCAGTAAAAAGAGAGCAATTGAAGGAAAAAGAACGACGAAACTACCAAAGAAAGAAGGAAAAAGGTACAAGAAAGTCAGTTAAAGATATGAGTCGACGTGAACACAAAGCTGTGACTAAAGAATGGAGAAAGCACTGTGCTACCTATCAAGCAAAAAAAAAAGCATTGAAAGAAATTACAAACAATTTTGTACGACAAAATACGCCCGAATCCGAGGGTTCACCTCCTCAAAGTTCTGTCTCTCCATCAATACTATTAATGACCACTCCACGAATTGATGCAGGTAATGCGAGAAAGCGTAATGCTAGAAAGAAACGTGACAAAATTATAAAGGATAAAGACAAAAAGATCGAGTATTACAGAAAAAAATCCGAGAAGTACAGGAAGAGATTACAACGTTTGGAAAAAGCTAAGACAAAGGAAAATGTAAACACACCTAATACTAAACTTACTCAGATGTTTGATTCGCCAGAAGCTCGCAGAGAAGTAGTCAAAAAGGCGCTATTCGGTGAAGTGTTGAATGCCCAGCTGAAAGAAAACTACGCTAATTTAAAAACCTGCAAAGAAAAACAAATATTCGGAAAAGTCGTGTCCGGTAAACTAATACACAAGTACAAGTTATGGCGAAGCAAAGATAGTTCAATATCTTATAAAACAATTCAGAAGTCAGCGCGTCAATCAGGTTTAGTACCCAAGATTCGGACTCGTAAAGACAAAATTTCATTTGATTGCATAAAAACTGTACGAACCTTCTACGAAAATGATGACAACAGCAGACTTGGCGCAGGAAAACGAGAATGTCTGACCAGAAAAGGAGTTAAAAAACAGAAAAGATATCTGTTGGATAGCATCGGAAATTTATACAAGAAGTTTCAAGCTGATCATTTTAAAATAAGCTACACAACGTTTTGTCGTCTACGTCCTTTCTGGGTCATAACACCAAATATAAACGAACGTGACACGTGCCAGTGTATAAAGCACGCTAACATCGATCTGAAACTGTCAGCATTGCACAGAAGAAAATTTTTGACTTACAATAATCACACTGCACTGCTTGAAAAGACATGTTGTAATCGCTATGACGAGCTATGTTTGTCACGAACTTGCCAACGCTGTATTGACAAGAATCCTGACTACAGGGAGTTTGATGACAACAAGCCTATTGAATTTAAACAATGGATATCTGAGAAACAAACTTATAACGACCCCAAGACCAAGAATGCTCGAACAATTACCAAATACCTAAAGAAAACGTTCACGGTTCGCCCTCGAGAATTAATAGAAGAACTGCACGAGGATTTGGAAGCCTACTATCAACATGAGAGAAACATTACCCATCAATACAATGCTATCAGAAATACAAACAAAACCTTACCGACGAAGATGCTGTCATACATATGGATTTTTCAGAAAATTATTGTTCCAAATACGGTCAAGAAATACAAGCATTTCATTTTGGAGGGTCGAGACTTCAGCTAAGTCTTCATACTGTGGTAGTGTATACCAAAAATTCTATCAAGTCTTATTGTACCGTTTCCAAAAATCTCACACATTCACCAGCTGCTATATGGACGCATTTGCGGCCAATCTTCAAAACTCCCACCTAACATAAAGAGTATCCACTTCGTTAGCGATGGGCCCGTAACTCAATACAAAAACAAAACGATGTTTCACATTTTGGTATCAAGGCTTCAACAAGAGGTTTCAAATGTGAAGAAGTTTACCTGGAACTATTCAGAGAGTGGCCATGGCAAAGGGGCCCCTGATGGTATTGGAGCCACCTGTAAGAGAACCGCTGATGCCATCGTCGCTACAGGAGGTGATATTGATAACTTGAAATCATTTGTAGAGGCCATTCAACAAAGATGTTCCGCAATTACCTTGTTTACAATCGACGATAAAGCCATCCAAGAATTGACAGACGACCTTCAAAATGAAACAGTTAATTTAAAAAGCTTTAATGGCACTCTAAAAATACATCAAGTAAAGGCTGAAATATTAAGAAGTCCCTGGAATTAACAACAAGTGCCGCTAAACTCATAATGAAAAGTTTAAGTTGCACATGTGAAGACGAGTGCCAGCATTTCAATTTAGGAGTGTTAGAGTACAAAAGCAAGACAAAACTTAACGTAGATGATATTTACACAGACTCTGAAAGTGAAAACATGGAAAACTCACAGGATTCCACAATGGAGACCCACGACAACGCTGCACTGGCTGGACCTAGTTCAATCAACCAACAGAATTACACCATTGGTGATTACGTCTTAGTTAAATTTTTAGTAAGAAATACTGAATATTGTTATGCTGCAGTAATCAATAATATAGACACGGAAGAAGGCGAACTAACAGTAACCTTCTTAAAAATTTGTGATGACAAAGGACACACATTCAGAGTCGATGAAAATGATGTTTCTGATGTGTCCTTTGACCAAGTATTAAAGAAGTTACCAAACCCAGATATTGCCCTAAAAGGGAAACGAATATTTTATTATTTTAATATACCTGTACCTGTTTTTGAGAAATAAGTCTGCATTGATAAGTAAAAAAGGCTGATTCTTAGTACTTAAGCTTAATTTTGATTATAATTATTTTAATTCGTTACTAAGAGAGCTAAGCTCGCAATTTGTTCCTCATTTATCATAACTACTTATAAGTGTTTAATATCTGTATGATATAAAGAAGAGATTTATTTGATTACATTTAATAATTCATATTGTGTTTTTCTTCATATAAACATTGACATAAACTGTTCTCGGGGTGGAAAAAACAGTCCTCTGGGTGGTAAAACAGTCCTCTGCCGCATTTTTTTACAAAATTGCCTATAATTCGAAAAATAAGGGAAAATTACAATGGTTTCTTGTTTATATGTATTTATATTATAACTATCTATCAACTTAACACATTATATTTCTAATTTTCTAGAAAAATAGGGTTGGGACAACTTTCTATAGACAAGTTTCCAGTTAGTAGAGAAAGGCCCATATAAAATACTAGTGTCAGTGTTTGTTGCAATACTTCTATGAAACAGCTTAACCGAATTTGATGTAATTTTTTAGGTATAGCGGGTAGGTCTGAGAACAGGCTGTTATTATTATACTCCTAAGTGATAAGGATGGCTTACTGCAATTTCTTTTATTTTGTTGATACATTTTTTTATTTTATGATTCGACATCAAAAATACATAGAAACCTAACTTTTCACTTTTCTACCATCAACCCCTACTTCCTAACAGCGATATTAATTTATATGGCGTAACAACGTTTACCAGGATGGTATATAAATAAAATACTTTCTACGTAAAAACAAGAGATGTAACCACAAAATTGTGTTTTAATAATAATAATAATAATAATCTCAGGACAATTCACACAGAGCCATCTAGACCCAAGTTAAGCTAGCTAGAGCTTGTGTTTTGGGTACTAGATAACTGATACAAATACATAGATATTTTTTTTGTAAATACATACATATTATACATAGAAAACACCCAGACCGATACAAACAATCATACTCATGAATACAAATGTTTGTGCCGTGCGAGGAATCGAACCCGCGACCATCGGTCGTAAAGCGGTGTGCTTGACCGCTAGACCACCGAGGTCGTCAAGGTTTAAGTCACGTCCGAGGTTTTAAGTCTGTTAAAAAAGGACAATGAATCGGTAATTGAAGAAAAGTGTAGTGAAATCTCAATACGTATATGAGATCGCAAGAAATTAGATGTATGGATATTTATTATTATACCTGTCAAGCAAAAAGTGAAAAACAGCTTCGAATAAAGGCCAGATACACAGGTGATTAATGATAGAATAGATACTTTATACTGTTAAAACTAGTACTTGTATGTAACAAGTAACACATGTGTCGAAGATTAACTGCACAATATAAATAAATAAGTGTCAATACAAAAAATTAGATAATCTTTTAAAGTTAATCCATCATCACAAAATTTGATAAGCATCACTTTTATGGCAGCCACTTGTAAGGGTCAACATTAATAACCCACGGGAACCCTTGAGGTTTCCGTTATTCTCGTTTCTATGGCAACCACTGAAAGCCGGCCTCGACCACAAGACAGCCGCTGGATGAAAGCATTCGGATTCTGAGGAATACTATAATGTAAAGGACATTAATATATAATTGAATAGCTAAAAGTTGAATATTCATATTAATTTGAAATGAAGATAATATATATTTCATGAAATACATTTGTCGTTACCGTCCATCCGTTTAATTTAAAATTGAAATACAATAGCATCGTATTAAAAAAATATGTAGTTTAATAAAAAGTGCTGTTATTTTAAATAAAGCAAATATTTCTCACAGTTTCTGTGTACATATATTTTATTCTCTGAATTTATATTACAAAATATGGCTCTCAATTATTACATCGATAATATTTTATATCATTCGGCAGGCGTATTTTATCACAGGCAAATTAATTTATCAAAATTGAAATTCGGCACGTTGATTTGTCTAAAATAATAATTTCGTACCACTAGATAGGTAAATATGAAATGTACTAAATTCTACATGAAACTGTAAGCTTCTTAAAGCAAAAACAGGTCACTGTAATGTCTCAACTCTGAGAACAATTAACTTTTGGGAACATTTATGAAATTAAATGAAGGGGAACTGTAATGAAAGTGACATACGTGCTAAATTCCATTATGTTTTACTAACCGAGATTACTCTCAAAAGTATAATAAAGAGTTCATTCAACTAAGTAATTATAAATCATCGTAGTAAATGCAAAGACCTTCTTGAAACCTTTAATTTAAGGAATAATATATTTTATATTGATATTTATTTTGTAGATCGCAAATAACCATATAATATATTTAAAACTAAATTATTAAATTCAAATTTGGAACGCCACGCATTTTTGTTGTTTTGTTTTACTTTATATACATTTTTTCACTACTTCTTGAACAGTCCATGACGGTCACTATTAAATTCAGAGTACATTAAATTCTAACCATTTCTTATTTCATTGTTATAACAACTTAAACCTAGCAATATTCCTCCAGCAAACAGTAGATAATAGTTATTCTAGTAGGACAGAGAGAGGATATGTCTATAAAAAGATAAACATAAAGGTATGTCGAATTATTTTTATTACTTTTTCATATATTGACGGCCTCGGTGGTCACTGGTTTACTACCGATGGTTGCGGGTTCGATTCCTCGCACGGTGCATACATTTCTATTCATGAGTATGGTTATTTGAATCGGTCTGGGTGTTTTCTATATATGTACATTATGTATGTGTTTACAAAAAATATTTAAGTATTTAGTAAGTTGTCTAATACCCATAACACAAGCTCTGCTTACTACCGTGGAACTAGATGGCACTGTATTAATTGTCCAGGATTTTTGTTTATTATTTGTTATTATATATCTTTCATTAATTAAAAAGTACAAATTAACAAAGAGAAATGGAAAAAGAATATTCTCTCTCACGTACTCTCTACATAGAAAATAGACATTCTTGTAGAAAATTAGACTGAGCGAGAATATAATTTATTTGCACTACAAAAAAAAAAAATCTATTACGTATTACAACGCGTCGGTTGACTGGTAGAGAATGCCATCAGGCATTAAGTCCGCCATGTATACAATTTTGTGTGCAAAAGAATAAATAAATAAATAAATAAATAAATATTATATACATATTTTATTTTTTTATTTTATATATTATATATATTACGTACCTACAAATAATTACAATATTCAAGCATAATATATTTATATGATAACCATAACATATATATTTTTTAATTTGATACATTCTAAAACCGTATATGATATACGCTCTCATAAAGATAAAGTACCAATAAAATGAACTCAAAACCCATAAAGTTAAGACGTAGCGTGCCAGATGTTACATGTTATTAGATTATTTTGATTAATAACCCCTTCCGATGACAAAATTAATATTTACTTAAGTACTGTGTATTTTTAATTAGTAGATACACTAGAAAACGAAACCCTATTCTTTACCAACCAATTAAGTAAATTCAAATATTTGGAGACCATTTATTATTAGACTTTCTATCGATCAAGTAACATTTAAAGACAATTGTTTTTTATGATTTATTATAAAAAGTATACTCATATTTTGAGTATTTGTAATTCAAATTTCGAATGTTTTTCTTAGAAATATATTTTTAATGGCTGTTTACATTTTTTTCATTTTGATTTTGTTTTAGAAAACAAGTTTAAAATATTTCGATATTTGTTTACATATATTCAAAGAACGAATATTTTTTCTCGCTTTATAAGTTAAAAAATAACAGCATACGTATCACTTGGCATTTGTTTTAATTGGAATCGATTTTTTGTAAATAAAATTGAATCGGCTTTAGAATATTATTTTATTTTCATGATTTCAGAAATAAATCAAGTTTATGTTCTATAGTTCTAGATGGCAAAGGGACTTCTCTTTGCCAGATTTGACTTAGAACTCGTATGTACATACATTTCTTTGCGTATATTAGAATCTTAGTTGAACAACAAATAAATATTTCTATTAGTGTTTTGAAAGGGAGACTTCCTTTAATAAAACTTTCTGTAAATAGATGCGTCTCATTCACTTTGTCATGAACAAGTTTGTGGTTGTTTTTTTAGTCGTTCGCCAAGTTTCCTTAACTTAGAGCATCCATCAATTGCTTTCTATATTGATCAGAAAATTTATACTTTTATCGTTCACCGTATAATATCCAACCCACTAAAACTTTGTTGACAAACTTTTTCATTAACTAAATATTGAACAAGGAGTTTTTCTCAGTAGCTTTGAACCTACAAGGCATACAGTTTTTATAAATAAATGAACAGCATCATACTTTTAGGTGGAGGAAGTTAAGTCCTTGTACTCCTGTAAGAGGGCTGTACCTTATTTTAGGCTCATTCATATTTCATGAGGCTATTCACATATAAATCAAGTTCGAAAGCCCTTGAGTGTACTATAAATAGCAATCAGGTTTTTTCTAAAATATTAGTATTACAAACCATTATAAGAAAACATGCAAATTGCTTCGATATTTTTTTTTTATATAATTAGACGTAACAGACACTTTCGTATTTATAATATTAATAATATGGATTAATATACTAACATATTTAAGTCAATTATTATAACCCACACCACTTCACAATAGGTAGGTACATACAGAGAAAGGATTCATTCGACATCACAGCAAGCTGAAATAACAAAGCGTTACAAGGGCACACATGATTTCCTTCATAAAACAACGCCGTAAACAATAAAAATGGGCCACTTTATTATGTTGCCAAGAAATAAATCACGCGAACATAAACATACTAAAAATAGATGACCGCTGAATTGTTTGAGATTATTTTAATAAGTTTTTAATCATTTTCATGAAAAATGCAATTCCGGGTATGCCTTACCCGTAATACTCAGTGTCTTTATTAGTCATATTCTACTTAAGGGAGGCATTTAATAAAATTATCATTTTTAGAAGAAGAGACTTATTAAGTAGTACTTAAGGTAACGCTCGATACCTTAGTGTAAGTATGTCAACGAAATCAACCAAGTTCTTCATAGAAGCACAGAAGTTTCTTTGTATCTTTACAGGGTCGGAGCTACCTCATTGTTCCTAAGTATTGTGTAGTTGAGCAGTCAATTTATGCACTCCAGCATTATCTAAACGGTGGATCAAAGCAGCCGTAGCAAACAGGATTGTCTGTAGCTCTTGCTGCATCGTGAAATGTGTATTTTACAACCTGTTTTAATACTATTTTTGTTAGCCGTTGATTTATCATTGGATTTTGTTGATTTACCGCAACCATTTTGGATTATTTACAATCAATGGATTGTTACTACCTAAGACTATAATTAAATGTTAAAAAAGGAGCAATATTTTTGACTTTAATAATTTATTATTAAAGTTTAATAATTTATTATTATTATTGTTGTTCATGACTAAATAATATAAAGGAAAGATTTCATTTTTTTTATTAACAATTTATTGATAAACTCAAAAAATATTGACTTAATTTTTTTTAAATACTTTCGTCGATGGAGTAACTTTCCATATGAAAGTTACTCCATCGGCGAGTAACTTGGGCTGTATTTCGCGCAAACCAGTGTTGTGGTATTAGGTTAGTTTTGTATAATATACATAAAAGCAGAAGAAAAATTTATTAAATCAATACTATAATTAAGTTATACATGTAACTTAAATATCAATACTTTTACTATAGCTATTTCTGTCTAGCATTAAGTTGGAACAATTTTCGGGAATCGTGTCCACAAGTGTTTGCTAATCCTAAATTTTGGTGTAAGGTAATTTATTTATTTATTACTTAATTACAGTAGTAAATAGACGATGGTGAATTCCCTTACTAAGCTCACCAACGAAATTAAACGCGAAGATAAATAACATAACCACACTTCACTACTGAAGTCGCCCGGGACTAATGTGTCATTTTGTTCCCAAACAGATGGGGTGGGACCTTTAACAGATTGTTGTTCACAGAATTCCTGACATCTCCACTAATAAACAAATTGGCGCGCTCATTCGGTTATCTCATGCTAATTTGATTTGGAAGTTTTGTGTTCAAGGTCTATTAGACTGGGTCTTGGGAAATGTGTGGTGATATTTGCCATGTAATATAATAATAGAGCACCGTGGCTTAGATAACTACCCTGACGTATACCCACCCAATAGTAGCGACTTAAACTTTGGCGAACACAAAAAACTTTGTATTAATTTATATTATAACTGATTTAGATATTATCTCTCCTGATGGTAACACTGATATCAAACCGGGTTAATCAGAGAGTGGCCATATCAAGTAATACGTTTACCAGCGACGTCGATATTTGGTTTCTGTCGTCTAGGATTATCGCAACGATGACTGTGAGTGATATAATATGAGAAATAGTTTCACGATAATTAATTTTCATTTATCATCCCACTTACCTTGTAATGTTATATTCAAAATTCTTTATTAAATGAAATATTTTTAATATTAGGTCACTTAACTTTTTTATTCAAAATACAATTTCATTCAAGAAGACCAAGTGACATGACTGTTGCTCTATTTAACAAAATTTCAACTCCCATTTAAAATTTTCCGTAAATACAAGCAAAGAGCAATATATCAAATGACAAAAGTATTAAATCAAAATACGTGAGTATAAAAAGTCATTCATAGTCAACATAGCAGACCAGTATTAGGTATTTAAGTATACCATCAGCACCTGTTCACGATATCACGTATATACGAATACACAGTGCTGTTTGTCAGACATAGACTAAAGATAGCGTACTTAACAGCTTACAGGATAAATTGTTCACTGTGTAAGCTGTTAGTCTTTGAAACAATTCACCTGTATCGATACGAAATACTCTGAAGTAGGTACCTCCGCACTTTCTAAAGAGTTTTAAAATGTTATACCATTTGCTGAATGCATCTTCACTTGTTTTGGCTAGCAATATGTAATATACATTTATAACCATAAATAAATATTGTGTAATATATTTAACGATTGAAACAAATTAATGTTTAAAACATTTATTATTTCTCTTTTATACCTGACACAAGTTTTACTAATTCATGCTTTATAAATGGTAAAACATATAATAAATTTAAATATAACAACATAATTTTATAATTAAAATACGACATCGAATTAAAAATAATCTATATTTGGTTATCGCAATAGATTTGTAATAATTAATAGGATTAAAGGTAAAATAAGAAACATAATTATGATTTATAATTAATTAAACATTAGAGAACTTAGAATAAGAGACACAGAGCGAAGTAGATAGAGATTTTTATAAAATTACATCATATAATTATCTTTACAAAGTTCTTTCTATTAACACATTTATGCATCTTACTTATTAGAAATTGAGACGCTTAAGGCACAGCGAAATTACATCTAACTATAATGTACATATTGTACAATATTACAGACACTGTTGGTAACAATCTTTATAATACTCCTAACTTGCAAATTGTGATATGTACAAAAATATTTAATGAAATCTTTACTATCTAGCATCTGTTTATATCATTAATGAAAGTTATGATGAAATGGTAATCTAAACATTTAGTAACATAAAAAGTAATCGCAATGATAGTGAATCACTTAGAGCACCTCAGTATACCTACAAATAATTTAAAACATGCAAAACAACACAACTTTTTTAACTAATAGAAGATTGTATAGAAATTTAGATAACACTAAATTACGTCTGGACTCCACTCACTTTCTGAAAAATATAACATTGGCACGATTTCACTATAGTTCATTCTTAATAATAGATTATATCGGTTCCTTTTCTAGAACCGATACTCCTCAAATCAAGCATGCGTGTTGTCTCTTCTTTGCCTTTCTAGTTGCTTTCTGTGATTGTGCCGTTTCCTTGCAATTATTGCTATTAATATGACTATTATAGCTAAAACAACTGCAATACCTATCCACCAATAAGTGTTGTAGGATGCCTCTTTTACATCTTTACTTTGGTCCCCAGAATGTACAGGATTCTTAATTTCTAATACACCAACTGTTGATGTTTCTGCACCGAATTTTGCCAACAGATCATCTATACCAGTGTCTATGACATTCTCTAATAAATCTTCATGAGTTTCATCTTTGATGGTGGCTTCAGTTTTTTCACGACTAATTTCAATAATTTCATTTTCTTCGGGTGAAGGTTCTGTAACTGGTTCAATGTAATCATCACTAGATTCTTTAGGCGGATCCAACTGTCTATCTAAGTAATCATCTAACAACCGATAGTAATCTGTAAGTCCTGTAAATTCCAATCCATTTTCACGTGTTGCTAACAACTCACTAATCATTTCCGGCCAAGGTCTTCCAAAGCCTTGCATCATAGTGTTACTGTAAACAATAAATATATTTATGTACTATATACTTTTTTAATAATATTCAATTCTAATAATAAATAGTATTTGTTTACCTAATACGTTCATTATTTTCACTGACATGATTTACTAAATCATGTTCATCAGATATCAGTTCGTCAGCAAACGAGTGGTAGATTTGATACTTTAGAATTAGGCCCATGAATTTTCTGTAAAGCAAAATAAATATTAGTTAAATAATTTGTTGGAGTTAAATTGTATTTTTGAAACTCAATTAAATTTAAATAAGCAAGCTTACCCTATAAATGGTTTGTTAAATAAAATATAAGGGTCTCCTAGTAAATCGATGTCAGATGTTTCCAACAATGAAAACTCTTTGCGAAACTCACTCCAACTACTAGGTATTTTAGAGTACGGAATCAATCCCATCAAAACTTTTAATCTCCACTCATCGGCAGCTAAATAAAAATTTAATCTGAAAATAAATAATTTCTGTAAAAACTCGCTTCTTTTAACACAACATTATAAAAGTCTATATAATAAATGTAATGGGGTATAAGATAAAATATAAGTGAACATTTTTAATAATTTTACAAGTACAAACATAGGATATTTCTCCAATCTATTCAGGTTATTTTGTAGCTAATTCATAAAAATACACAACCCCAAGTAGTATATTAGTAACACTTACTTCGGCAGGTCTTGTAAAGCTGTTATAAGTTGCAGAACCAGACGATGATGGTTTGCATTATAGCTGAATACATCTAATGGAAACAGTCCACTCCTGTTTAAAGCATGTGGATTTAGAGCTAGCAATGAAATGAATCCTGGAATTGCCTCGAATGTTGCTGAAATAGATATTAAATTCATTACATACATTTATGACTACCAGGATCAGAGACTTCTAGAGAAGTTAATAACATAGTTATATTAAAAATCGTGAATTGTTATTTTTCTTCTTATATACATTCAAAGTTCTTCGAACTTTCATGTAATTTAATACTTATAATAATAACAAGTGAGCAGTTGCAACTCTGCTGCTTTATTAAGGCAAATATTAGTCTAAGTTCATTCAGGTGATACAATCTATAATCACATCAAATTTCACTATATTCCATAATCCGTTTAGACTTGAAAAGATAGCTTTCATTATATAATTTTAATTTTAATAACAGTATATAGATTAATAGAATATTTACCAGAGTAACGGGGGGCTTCTCTAAGAATATAAGTATTATTGCTATGTACTGCAGCTATTTCTTTATATTTCATTTTCATAGCTGCTTCATGAGCGTCAACGTAGTTCACAAGACTAACATCTTTACATGACACGATCCGTACTTTATTAGGTTTGCACCAATCTAACAAAACTGGCGGGCAAGTACTGTTAAATATTGAATCTGTCCATAAATCGGCTTCTAATTCACCTAGTTTTAATTCTTCGATCAAGTTGAATGCTGCTTTGAATGCATTTATACCTCCAAGATCCTGCAGAAAAAAAGATTATATTAATAAACTATTCATCCGTCTCAGCTTCGCACTGGTCCATAAAAATGTGCATCAGAACGTGCATACAAATCACTCGTATCATCTCAAACTCGTAGTTCTGGAACAACCTACAAAGGAAGTTTACTATTCCCAATGTATTTTTCTCGTAGATATAAGCATACAGACAACGGCGGGAATTTTGTTTTCTAATAAGTAAAAATAATAAAAAATAGATTGTCTGTAAGAAATATAAATAGACATAATATTTATTGAAATAACACAACTCATTACAAGAAGAACGAGCAACAAACCTTTATTATTTTATTTTACAAATTTATTTAACCAATGAGCGGGCCATTAGTTATGTAAGTATATTTATACAAAGTTTTCTTTTTGTACTTCTTTTTTCAGTGCGCAATAAAAAGTTATATTATGAAATAATAGATGCTATGGGGTAATAATACGATGTCGGTTGAGAGGATGTATATTACAGATGACAATGAACTGACCAAACGTACAAAAGCTTTTGTACATTTGATAATAAGTGTTTACTTTTAAATAGGACCGGTACTACTACTACTACTCATATTTTATCAGTCTGGTGGACTAAGGTACTCTACATACTCCGTATTCTGTAACTTCATCACTATATCTTACAACACAACCGGTCACAGGTCTCAAAAAAGCTGCTTAGCAGCTAAAATAGCCTGAGGTATCCACATAGACGACTTTGTATGAAGTACCTATATATCTGTAAAATTATAGCACACCGCATCCATGTATTAGAAAGAATAACAACAATGTAGTAAAATTATATGTGTATAATATAACAAGACACATATCAAAAATTTATTGACAATTCGGACAAAAAACAGCGGCTAGCCATGTAAGTCCCGTGGGAACCTAAGCCTATTGAGTTTCAATCGCTTACAATTTTATATGGGTCGGTTTTACGGTTGTTTTCTTTTCTGTTGATGCGTGTTTAAGATCCATATAAAATGTGCAACGAGGTACTTTTATTTGGAAATAAACTATTAACCGTTTGGGTGAAATTAAATTGTGCTTGATTAAGTATACTTTTATATACTTCTTCTTGATTTTTACATTTAAAGCAGAATATATTTCCTCAGGTCTATTACAGACACTTATGAGAAGTTAAATGTACGTAGTTCGATAGAGAGAAGATTCTCTCAGAAGATCGGAGAGAAGATCAGATGATCTCACTCTTTTTAAAAGCGAATGTAAATTATCTTAATATCATCATAAAAATAATACATATCAAAGCTTAGTTTAAATAGAGTTACCACCAGCAAATCCTCTTAAATTAATGTCACTAAACAAATAATTTAATTAGCACCTATAACATGAACTGACCAGACCTACAAGTAGCATCCGTTCACAATTAGGACGGATGAGTCAATCACCATTGAACTCAACCATATTAGAGTATATTCTGTTTATAGTGTCGGTTTTACTCTCAAGCCTCAACTGATTATTAGCATGTAGAAATGCAGAAAACTAGGGTGTTTTTTGAAGTACAGACCTTGTGCATATTTCAATAGGTAAGTATGAGACGGACTGAACTGACGGACGGAAGACTGAACTAGTTCAGTACTTAATTTCTAATGTTAACATTACATATTATTGTAAATAGTATAAGTATACTATTTACAATAATATGTAATGTTAACATTATAAAGTTATAATAATAATTACCTTAAGCTGAAGATTTGCTTGAACTTTCTGGTATATTGCTGGATGTTGAGGTAACAGGCTCTCTATAATATTTGACCAGTCATCACCGTTTAAAGATTCTGTAAAGAAACAATAAAAGCCATTGTATTCAAAGACATATGAGAAACGAGGCAAATCCACTGCTTCACTTGTAATTTTACTGGAAATGCCTTTTTTGTGGGAAAATTAGATTTCTTATTGTGGTAAGTTCTGGAACAACCAAGGAAGTTTAGTATTCCCAATGGCATAGCGCGCCAAATATTTTACGTCTTTGGCAAATCGCCTTACTGTTACTTCTGTGGTTTAACGCCGGTGAATGCGGCTCGTACATAATGTATAATGTTGTCTAAAGTTTTAGGAAGTAATTCTGTATCAAGTAAATTATGGAAATGATCCTATACTTGAGACTTTCTAACTAGCTAGTAGCTACATTAGCAGTTTTATAAATAGTAAAGTCTAATGCTAGTGTCATTAGAAGCAAATAAGTTGAGACAAAACAGATAGGTCTTTAGTATAGAAATAATATAGAATAAAAGGTACTATTTAAACAAAACCAATAATAAAACATCAAGAAAAGAGGACAAGGAAGTCTCTTGTTTAAGTAAACAAGACGTTAATCAAAATGTATAATAATAAAAAATATATATAATAAAAAAAACTATTCTCCGTAAACATTTGTGTGTTCGTCGCAAGTTCATTAAAGAGGCTGCATGCAGCATGGATCATGTATAAATCGTTACAATCGTTACAATTTTTGTATTTACCAGTTGAATATGCAAAGGAAATAAATTTTAATTAAAAAGTTTAAAAAGTACTCACTCAATAAATGAACAGGCAAAGGGTTCCCCACAGCATCAGATCCTTTCAATCTCAGAGAAACGTATTTATGTAGTTTTATATACAGAGGTTTTATGTTATCCCACAATTCTCTCGCCTTCAGTAGAGCACCTTCGTATTCCACAAGAAAGTTCCAATAGTCTTCTACAGACTCGTGTTCTAAAAAAAATACAATTTATGTTATGATATTTTAAAAAACAATAATAGAATTTCATATTTCAGTATTGTAGTAGGTTTAGCACACAGGATGGTCGTGGATTCGATCCCAGCACAAAACAAATATATGAAGATATAATACATGCACTTGCTTAGTTAATAATAATATTAACTAACTAACTAAGATTAGAATAACTTTAGTCAGTTACCGTAGAGATTTTTTCGACAAACATATTCACAACGAATCGCCTTCACGCAGCTAAATCCACAATAAATTACTGGCTAGTTCAGCAATAAAAAATTGGGCTATTTATTTGAAGTAATAATTACTCAAAATTACGATGTCATAAAACAAACAATATAAATGAAAATAATTAATATTCATTTCATTTATATCATCATATTTTTCCCATGAAAACGCCGTTAAAAGTTCATTAGCTAAAAGGGTTAGAGTTTACATTTATAATGCCTTATTTTGAAAGATAATTACAAACCCTTTCGATTAAGAGTCTTTGATGAATATTTTGTTTTACTTTTCTTAGAAACTTATTGCTTGGCCGTTGCATTGATAAAGTTTATGAAAACTAAATAATTAATTTTTGAAGAGATTGAATGCAAAGAATTTAATAAATAATATTAATATTGATACTACAAGACAACGGGCCCCTCCCTTAACTGTTGAAAATAATTTGTCACTGTTTTCAACCGTCCGATGAAAGCTTTCTATTCAATGGTATTTTATTGGTCTAATATTACAATACATATAACTACGTAATTTATTTGATGATTTTTGAGAGTCATCATGTTATAAATAAATTTAATTATAAGTAAATTTATAATACACAATATTACAATAACATTAATTAATTGTTTGTAGTAGTTTTTGATTATTTGTAATACTTTATGGTACAGTAAAACACTTCATATGAAAGGACACGACAATCTTAAGTAACATATTGTACAATAGCGGACTTGTACCAGATGAGGGATTTCTTCTAGGCAACTTTTGATGACGGAGAGGAATTGTGGACTGGTGTAAATAGTAGCTTCTACATAAACGTATGTCTGATACCTATCTTTGTTTTCTATCATTTATGCGTAGATCATTTAGTGATAATAATTCGTACCTACATACAATTTCAAATATCATTTAGCTATATCAGGCAAACATAGATTGAGCGTATTAATTAATCCATGATTCGGAAATCAATTATACCTAATATTACATAATCATTAATTAACTCAATGAAAACTAACAACAGACTCGACATGTTACGTCTGTGAAATGAGGGGTAACTGTATAACTAACTAATTATAATTACTGAATCAATGATAAATAAATATACTTACCGTTTTCCTTAGAAGCATTTCGCAGCAGTGGCAAAATTTGTTCTAAATACTCAGTCATGTCAGGAAGATTTTGCTCCCACGATTTCTTCATAGAAATTAATGTTTCTTCATCCTGCTGCCTGGCCAGGCTGCTCTGCAATTCTGTGGATTAACGACACTTGGAATAAATCTCATATACCAAAAAACATTTTTTCGTATATTTATTGATATAATGTAACTTGAATATACCGTTCATCTCATTACGATAAAACTGTCAATTTGTAACTTGCCGCGTGGGACGGTGATAGGATATAATGGTAGATACCACGCGAGTTGTATTATAAAATGTATTTGTGAGAACATTTCTGTAATCTACGATAATAATATGAAGACGAAAGATTTGTATCTTCGTATATTTATGACGAATAAACGTAAAAATTAACAGACCGATTTTAAACAATCTTTCTCCATTACAATACTACTTTATAGCTGAATAACATAGGCTATATTTACTACTAGAAAATATTAAAAATACCTACTAAACTTCATTAATGTAACTAAATGTGTAAAAATTAAGCATAAAACCTTTTACATCGTATGCGCTACGTAAATGCGAATCCGGGACGGTTCGCTAGTTTTACAAAATATAAAGGTATCAATATTCATTGTACCTACTTATAAATATATTATTGATTCTAACATTAAAAATGTTGTTATAACGTTTTAAGTTTCCAAAAGAGCAGAAGTGACATTTCAAAGAGTTTTCTCGACTTTGACAAAAATGCATTTTTTATTTATTTTCAGTTATATATTGCGTAACGTATTAAAGCGTGACCAATTATAATAAAATAGCCAAAGGATCAGTGGGTGAGTGGTAATATACCGCACACCTGATAGGTAGCGGGAATTATAAATAAATAGTTATGATGTGATGATTATTATGTAACATACATAGCACTATATCTACTTACAGTATATCATGTATCATGAACCTATCATGGAATATTTATAGGGTATCGCTTATATTTACATCAAATCAGCCATTAAAATGGTAATGAACTGGATGCCGGGAGTTCACGGCGTCGTCGTCCGTGTGAATAGTAATGAATTTGTGAGAAGGAAATTGAATTCCGTAAATACATTGCTGTGAAGTTCACACTAAACACTACATATATCTCTAAGATATTGACCTTATCACTTTGTTAAGACCGACTGAATGCTACTATGGTATTGTTTTAAATAACTATTGAAGACCTAAGTAACCTCTTTACAATATTTCAGTATTCCAGAGTATGACTGTTTATATTAGACTGAATATTTCAATTATTACGCTTTTACATGGTTTTCGCTTTATTATTAAGCTTTTACAAAAAAAAATATTTCAGTTATCTAATACCACTTGCTTAGTTTCTATTAGTTAACTATTAGATATCAATGTGTGAACAGGACAGTGTCATATATTACTACTAGCTGTGCACTCGGGTTCAGCCGCGTCAAATTGTGTTGATCTGATGACTATATGTTATTATTACCTATACACTATCTTACTGTAAAATTTAATTAAAAGCTATTCAGTAGATTTTGTGTGTAAGAGTAACAAATATCCATCCATCAATCTATCCATCCATACTCACAAACTTTCGCTTTTATAATAAAACGAAATTAAACGATTATGACTCGTCATATCTTCATCAAAACTAAACGGAATTCGAACATTTCTATACAATCAATAAGTTTTACTTCTACTTTCTCTTATGCAAATTTTAATGTACAATAATTATATATTTGATTTTTTATGCGTCAAGTAAACCGTCGAGTTAAAAATAGTTTTTTTAGAAACACGGGTTCCAACCCCTATATTCATAAATGTAATTCCAAGTTCCACGTAACTTATTATTATATCCTTACAAAAGCTATTTCAGCTAACATGGAAACATCTGCTACACTCATCCATTGAAAAGTTAACCTAAACGACAGTTACCAATACTTTAGCATTTATATTAAAAGTTCTAAAGTTCAGCGGGTTTTTTAATGCTTCCCGTTTACGGATACGGTGTGTTCTGGTTCCCTTTCGTATTCCTCCCTATTGTTCAGTTTTCCGTAATTACAATTAATATACATTACAGAACTAGACTTGCAAATAACCTGCAGTATTTTTTTACTCTAAAGCTGTTGGCCGCAGCTGGCCTTTACAGCTTCACCGGACGATAAGGGGCGAGTGCAGATCGCATTCCAAACCAGCAGGACTTATGGAGCGGCTGAAAGCCAACTCCCGCCTGACAGCATGAAAGTGGTAATATTTACAATGTAACAAAAGAAAAACGATATGATGCGTACTCCTCATTTTGAGAACAGTTGTTGAGGCTCTTTACTCTGTAATTTTACTAACACAATATGTTCTAACATTTATTTCTACAATTTCGTTTTTCTTTATTATTCTATTCTATTCTAATAACAATGACGAACTCATATTGGGTTATAGATAATAAGAATTATTATAAAAGAACTGGACGAATATTACAATTAATAGTTTAATTCTTTAAATTACACTACAGATATATATTCAGGGCATAAAGGCATGACAGCTTAGTCTTCCAGAATGGCAATGCATGAGGAATACCACGAGCGTCACATGATATCTACAGTAACTGTGTAAGCCTATACACAGACATGACAGTTAACAAACTACCATATTAAAGAAAATTATAAGATATCTTTTACATTAATTTTGCGTTCTAAATTTGAGATAAAAGCTGAGTATACGAAGATACTAACTTCGAAATACCTCATCATAATCATAGTACCTAATAAGCTAAAGATACCGAGTTTATGTAAACTTTAAGATGAATACCGCAGTGTACAACTTTTAGTTTACTTAATAACAGATTTTGTATTAGATGTCTACGTTTAGATAATGTAAAGTGTAGGTATTTTTAGGTAAATTTAGGTTTCTTAAACGTTTAATAGAGGTACCTACTATAAAAACATATGTCGTATTACTGCATCCCATAAAACTTTTCAAAACAAATGGCCAAATAATGGTCGGTACTAATAGTTGATGTAATGACGTGTATATTGTTTAAACCTTTAGGTAAAACGATGAAAGTTATGTGTTTTTGATCTCTGCTTTTACTTAAAGGTTCAAAAAGAAATTAAAATAGCTATATGTTAGTAATAAACGAGACATGATGCTTTAGTCATTAACAATGGCAAAGTATGAGTGCTGTTATACATTAACAGCACTCATAATTTAGGTATATTCGATGGTCACTATTTTCTATGAGGTGCACCAAACAATATATGTATTACTTCAATTACACTATAAAATACGTTAATCTTTTTTTTATATATTTTTATAAAGGTATTTCCTACCCGTGATGAATCCAGATGGATACGAATATTCTCACATCAAAGAGAGGTTGTGGAGAAAGAACAAAGCTTGGCACGGAGGCCAATGCGTTGGAGTAGACTTGAATAGAAACTTCAGGTTAATAAAATAATATATATTATCGGTATCATTTTCACGGTCTTTCGTTGCACAAACTACTAATACCTACTGACATTGATATCGCTGTAAGTACTCTTATCAATTATTGGATTTACTTTATCATGCTTACGTATGTAATGTATAATGTATAATATAATGTAAAAAGGTACAATAAAATGGTATACTTCTATATATACATATACATATAAAAACTTTTATAAATTTAAGAGATTGTAGTCCGAACCATCGGGAAGATTACAGACTACTAGTAATATATTCACAGAGAAAAGATTAAAAGCAAATGTCTTTTGTGATATGACCTACAAAAATGTTACTTTTTTATCGTTTATTTTGGATTATAACGAACATATAAAAGGTATGTTTTGCTGAGCTTAGTGCGAATAAGAGACTGTTATGCGACGAATTCATAAATTAACTAGGTATATATAACAATAAAATTAAATTTATATTATGATATATAAGAAATTGTAAATTCTTAAAATGAAGTAGAAATATACAGTTATTATTAAATAAGCATCATTATAATCCTTTCATCGAAATGATAACTGAAACAGCAGTTATCAACACCATCTGAATAGCGAGAAAGAAATCTGCAGTATTTTTTCTTCGTAAAAATTATCCTAGCGCAGAATGAGAAATTAACTTTTTACACGACCATTCGTTCCGAGCATGGAGTTATTAAAAAGTTTCGTGTGCTTTATGAAATTTGTAATGACTTAAGAATTTATTCTGTGTAGTATCGTTTGGGTTTGTTTTATCCTCCCGTTTGTTTTCGTATTTTATTAGAACTCTATAAATTTGTTGCATTAGGGTTCAAATTACATTGTTGATCAGCAAAGGTCAGGAAATGTTAATTACGTTCTTTAGCTCATTAACTAGATCGCTGAGCTATAAATTATTCTTTACTTAAACAGCCAAAGGAAAAAGCGTATTTTTAGCCTTCAGGCCGTCAAATTTAATGCGAACTTGTTCAAGTGTCATTAATTTGCGGAACGTGATCAAATTATAAATAACGATTTTTTGCTTAATAAATTATTTTTTCGCAGTTTTTTAATAGAAAAAGTTAACCAACTTTATGAAAAACAAAGTGGTAAGTAAAGAAAATGAAAAGTAAGAAAAAATCATGTAAGATTTAAAATACAATTATGCTGATTTTCTATCAGTAAAATTAACCTTGTTTATATTGGATAATTGGAAAATTTTTGATACGCAAAAAGTAAACAAAGCAATTAAACTCATACGCATAAAATTGATATATTACAAATACGGGAATAATCAGTATCATCGCATCGTATTCTACAAGAAATGAGTTACATACACAAAAATAACATGCAATTGGGAGTCTCCGTCTCTAGTTGTGAAATATAATTTACAAGTGAAATGAAACATAATGATATGAAATGAAATGAAACATAATATCAATATCGTTCATTGCTGTTTGTAGTGGTAAATTAGGAAGCAACTTAATAAATACATATTAAGTTGCTTCCTAATTTTCCACTTTCCGAAACAACTTTTACACTTGTTAAAACTTTAACTCTCCTACGTAATTAACTTGCGATAGATTTGTAAGCAAAATTACGATACAATAAAGCCTTACAGGAATGCTTTCAATAAATTCGTACTAAGTAAATTACGTAAAATACTAACGCTTACCAGCGTATATAAACCTACAGATATAAAGACAACCTTATGCCAATTGAGTAAGAGATTTATTTTTATATTACCTAATTATTTTGTTATTTTTTGTCACTCTTATATTTATAGATTTACTTATAACAAAGGTATATACGTGCATGAGTTATCCATGGACATGTATATAAACAAACAGATATACACATATCAGATATATATAATATATATATATATAAGAAGAAACAGGGCCGTAAAACACAAAACTGTATAACTGGCTACGTTTTGTGTTGAATAATGCAATCTGAAAATTAGACCATTTTATAAAATTACTATTAATTGCTACGATACGTTTTTTTTTCTTTCCAAACACAAGTACAAACAATGTACAGAAGAGATAGGAAGTACGATGGTAGCTACCCAGATAAATAATAATTAATCTTATAAAAATGCAGCTAAGATGTACTTATGTAAATATACAAAACAAGCATATGAATAATATATTTAGACACATACCTCTTAGAGTGCAGCTCCTGTTATTTCCGCAATCGTAATCAGTTGCAAAACGTATCCTGTGCAAAGCCGTGTTACCAAATGTCACTAGCTGCAACAAAAGCAATTTATTAAAACCAATCTCAACTTAAACATCGAACGATCCACTACCGTCTTACTACTTGATATTGGTCTCTCCTCATGCCATGATTACTTAGCCTAACACTACGACGCTAGCCGATTTTATCTCGAGATTTCCTTCTTTTGCACTTTATTTGTTCCCCTAGTCGCTTCTTAGGATATCCCTGAGATGAAATGGAGTGGTGATTATTTCCTTACTTTTTCATTGCACGAATCTAAAGTAGAAAATCTCAGCGTTCTTAAAATAAAAGTAAATGAAATAGGGTAAAACTATATAGAGCACATCGGATGGACGGACTATCCGTCCATTAACTTATTATGGTCCCTTGATGGTCGCCTTCGAAATTAAGTTTTTCAGAAGAGGATTATACGAGTAGTGAGGATAGAAACAGTCGGATAAAAAATCATAAGATTCCAGGAACCGAAGTGCCGAAAGGTCGAAACCTTTTCTAGTAAATATGCGAGTAGATAACTGACGCAGTCCATTCCGGTGATTAGATATATAAAATGTTTATATATGCACAAATTATAATATTAGATATAGCAAGAACTTAAATATAGGGATAGTAAAAATCTATTGCTATTTTGCAGGTGATTAGTAGCAAAGATAATATGTTTTATGTAATTTAAAATAGTTTAATATCGTGGTTACAATCTTCGTAGCTTATAGGTATATATTTACTATCCATATAGGTCCATATAGGCCTCTTCTCTACATATAAATATAGCCAGGAATACCAGGGCAGAGGAATATTATTGATTATACATTTTGTGCATATTAATTGGAAAGCTTGTATGTAGTTATTATTAATCGAAACATTATATTAATTTTATCTGGTAATATTAAATATTCATAATATTTTGCCGTGTAATAAATAACAACCATAACAAAAATATGCTGACATCGGAAGTTTATTTTCCCACACAATATTGGTTACGTAATATTACTATACACTCCAATTTAGCGAAAGCATCGTAGGCTTATAGTTTACCACTCCGGCTAAAGCAGTACTTAAGTTCGAATATGACCACAAAAAATAATAAATAGTTGTGTTCTAATGATAGTCTTGAATAATCAGCGAAATGTGCCTATATTCATGTCAGTTAATAAATTGTCCTTACATTACAGAATGATTATTAATATCAGTTCAATTCCCGCATTGTGATTTTAGTTGGACTTTCGTAATAAATATCACGGATTACATTTTGCTCTTCAATAACGTAAATTTTTAGATTCCTACAATGATTGCACATATAGAAAACCGAAGCGAGTTACTAGTTTATTTAGGGGTCACTCATAACTTATGCAAATTAATTTGATGATTTTTGACTTCTCCCCTTATCCGTTATATTTTGCTTAATAATTTCATTAAACAATATAAAATTATTTTAAAAAATTCTTTATTAATTCAATATTTATATTATATTTTATATTATTGTAGTAGGTACTAAAGATTTAGTTTTTAAGTTTACCTTTTCAAATTTAGGCGACAAGGCCGCCTTTTATTTAGCATATTTTAGTAGTTTTCTTTTGTTATTATTTTTCAGTGCACAATAATGAGTCTTATTATTACTACACTAGATTTTAAAATATAATATCCTAAAATTTAGGACTTTTTCCATCCCTAGTCACACTTCTCTACCCTTAAAGTGTGACGTAATTTATAGATGGCGACTTATATCTCTAAAAATAAATATATAAAGCATTGAGTAAACAAATTACTTACTTTAATCCACTGTTCCGGTTCTAGTAATGTGTCCCCTGGTTGTAATAGCAACTTAACCTTGCGTTTCAAAACGTCATCATTCGCTGCAAGCGTGTATCCCGATAGACCTTTTCTGACCTCAGTAGTCTGATGCTTGGAAAATATCCCGAATGCCTTGTCCCTTTCCAACTGCAAAGATAAATTTAAATTAACATTCCAATTTTAATTTAAAGCATATTTAAAATTACAAAGTAAATTCAGTTGAGTACAAAATTATAAGATGATTATTATTTTGAATCACTATCACTGTCACTTTACGAATAAGTTTCTAAAGATAATATCTTAATAATATTATAAACTATTAAAACTACTAAACGTATTTTCACTTTACAGTAATATAGCGTATGCTTCAGAATAATATATAGCCTATATTTTATATTGACATTTATATATTGAATTTAACGGGGGTGAAACCGCGGGCACAGCTAGTATAAGATAATTATCAAAACTTATTCTATTCAGAATAGTTAATTATATGACAGCCTCGATGCTCTAGTTTTTTAGTACACCGCCTTACTACCAGGGCTACTGTGGTCCAGTGTACTTAGTGTTGGCCTACTACAGCCCAGGGTTTGATTACTTCACTTGACTTGACTACACAAACATTTGTATTCATAATTATGATTGTTTATATTGGTCTGCGTGTTTTCTAATTTTATTATGTATTTTACCAGATAGGTAGATTGTTGTATGTCAACAGCGTGGGTCAGACCGCAGTACATCGTATATAGTAATAAATTGCGACGTTTCACGCTTTAGATGGGCAGTCTACTTGTTTCCCATTTCAAATATAATACATAAAAATTAATACTACAAAATAAAACGCGTAATTTAATACCCATAATACACGTTCTACTTAGTTTGGGACTAGATTGAGGTATATGAGTTGTTCCGGGTTTATACATATATTGTGACGATTTCTTATAAATATTGTTTTATTAATGCAATAAAATGTCAATTTAAGGAGAACAAGTACATTCAGCAACCCCAGTTGCAACGTTATAATACGAAATAAAAAAAACAGTTGACGCTTCTTATTTTGTGAGTTGATAAAGAGAAAATCTCCACAAAATAGATACATAGTATTATGCCAAACAATACTTCTGAAGTTAAGTATCTCCGAAACTACCAAGATATCAGATGTATAAATACAATAATACGTATAATTTAAAATTAATAATTTCATACAACAAATATGTTATCCAATACAATTACGATCAAACAACAGATTACAGGCGTGAAATAAAGATCTATTGAAACCAATATCCATTCATTTTATTTCACATTATATCAATAGGTATTTATATCATAAACCATACTAGAAAATTTAAATTATTATATTTAATATATTAATATTGAAAGATTGTGGTAAGGTTTATTGAAACTGTTCGTATTTAATCATTTATATAGTAGTATCATAATTACTTACATACAAAATTTATTTCAACAAAAGTTATCAGTTTTAAATTTATGATAAAAGCTTTGATTGTATAAATTATTTAAGTTATATAAAATGCAACATTCAAACTAATGAGCGAAGTGGCATCAGAATGTAAAGCAAACGTTTTGCTGCTTTTACCATTCTGCTGGAACCCTAATAACTACATTTAAATATATTTCTTTCTCAACTTCACTTTTTCTATAATAAAGAAAAAAGATTTTATACTTAAACATTTTTACTTATAAATAATAATTAGAAGACGGTTTTAAAAACATCACTGTCATCACTTATAAATTGTATTGTGAATTAATGAACAGAATTACTCCATTCCAATATAAATATTAAATGTGTAGGATTTTTAGAATTGAGACATATGTATATTTACGTCAGTTTTATTTGCCAGAGTGATGCGTATCGCCTACATGTAAAGGTCACACCTTAAATTCTCATGATTGAGCACAATACGGATGTCATAAACGCCCACATTAAAATAAATTTCCAATACATTTCCGAGGCAATTGTAATGATGTAAACATATGTCTTTTTCCCGAAAAAGAACATTTTATTTTAAATTTATTTATTCATCCACATAATATAGAAATATATTACGTATATTAAAGGCAGCACGATAGCTTTTATTACATAAATATCAAGTTTGCAAGGTACATATGAAAATAAATATGTTTGTACAAAACAAACAAAGAACAGCCGTCGAAATAGAAAAGCGACATATGCCAAAGTTCTCGTAAAAACACTAGTCAATAAATTTATATTCATGTCTCTAGGCTATATATTCGGTACCTATCGAACAATCTTCAAGGAAATAAATAAATGAAAGACGTCTGTCTATCTGTGTTTGTTGGAGCATAATATTTTGTAGAATTATTATGAAGAAAGAAAGATAAATGATGTAATAAAGCAACTATATATTACAGTTTAGTTACATGTGTATTTACAGAACTCCCGCAAACCACCTTATAATTGGAAGAATTATTTACGCTACTCATATATTATATTTCCTCTTATTACTATTTTACGTCGTTCTTCCCACGCGTAATCAATGTGTCCCCGTTCCTATGGGATTTAAGTTTTTGAACCATAGCGTTGGAACTTGTAACATATGGACATATGAACAGAGAAAGCCTCATTACGATAGGTTCTGATTTACCTCTATAGATCGGAACCCAGAAATTGAGTGATTAGGGTCCGAGGGTCTGTTTTAATTTCTAATTATCGGGAAAATAAAATATTTCATTTTTATACTTTAATCGTTTGTTAGGCAACATTACCTAAAGAGCTATAACATTATCACTGATTAGTATTCTGTATTTGAAAATCAAAAGTCGGCATATATATGAATTAAAATCTACTTTATACGCATCATAATAAGATTCATTTTGTTTCCAGTTATCGATACTATTACGTTGATGTTACATTAAGTCCGAGGGGCCTATTAAACTCGCCGAGTTACACGAAATTAATCCTAACAGAATTCATGAAAAGCGGATTTTTTAACCCTAGTATTGGGCTACTAACCTTAATAATAAATATAGTGTTGTTAAGTAAAATAATTTATTGTGTCAATCGACTCAATCTTTCAGAGATATATATAAGAATAAAATAAAGTACAAAATATGACAGATTCAGAATTTGTAAATTTATTTATTTGCCATGTAAAACAGGTTTTGTTTAGCTCGTCAGTTATAAAATTATAAGTAAACATTAATATTAAGATAAATTTAAATTTGACTTTGTGATGTATTAATGTGACAAAATGGTATATTTAAAAAAAATATTTTAACGTTCTCATAAACTTCATTGGTTAATCGGCGATTTCTTTTGACAATCTATTGTACATCATTATCTTCAATGGCAGCTCTTTTTCACAATTTGATTACATAAAATAAAATGTAAATGAAACTGTAATGCTGTGTAAAAGCTATCCGGAAGGTGTCGATTTCAATTCAACGTCCCAGATATTTAATACTGCTGTTAGAATTTCATTAGGTAAATAAATATGTAAAACAAAACTGCTTGAATTTATGTCACTGCATTATTGTTTTCTCATTTCATTAAATCGTTTATTTCATAACAATTTGACCTGGATGCTAATTTTACAAGTTATAATAAATAATACAATAAGTGCACTTAGAAAAACAAACATATAAGTTTTTATTAGTTTACCAGTTCTAGTGCAATTTCTGTCAATTTGGCATAAGAATTTAGCATACTGTGTGATACATTTTATACTATGTAGTATCTTTACATAGTGTAAAATGAAGTCGCTTCCGCTGTGTATTCACTTAGATATTTTAAACAACGCAATGTATTTTAATAAAGTTTTTAGCAACAGATAGAGTGATTCAAGAGGAAAGTTTATATGTATAATAAATGTACATCCGTATGAAACCGGGTTGGATAGCTAGTTATAATACATATTATTATAGATTGTGATCTAAATTGAGCACTATTGTCTAACCAAGGAAAGTCTACCACGACAGCAGCTAGCGTTTAATAAACATAAAATTTCCTATAGAAATACATGTCGTAAAACTCTATCCAATTTTCCTTCAGCGGTTCTTGAGATTCCCGTATGTGTGTGACACATAATCAGATTATATCCCATATAAGCCACCATGAGAATAAACCCGATACCGCGCGTTTCTGCAAGATTCATGGAGAGTTAAAGACATAGTGCACTATTGATACTAAGGTCATCTGTTGAAGAACTAATGTTACTAGAGTCATTCGACTCATTCGACTCTAAAACCTTACAATATAATTATTCAAATAATATATATATAAAGAAAGAAAGAAAAAAATAATGATAGACAAGCTGTCAATAATACAATAAGAAAAATACATGTTTAGTTACTACTATTGATCAGACATCGTACTCCAATTACAATATAACTTTTTCAAAAAGTTTGCTACTAGAGTAGGGGAAAAATGTCAAAACTAAAGTTATCGAGTATAACACCATATGACATTACGTATAAATGAAAAGCAGTAGATGGGTAAGCAAAAGGCAAAAAACATATTTGTGCCTTATATAAATATAAAAAATATTTGGACGGAAGCAAGGAACCAGTAAATAAGGTATACAATGTATAATGTGTAATTTTATAACTAAAGAAGAATTAAAGCTGAAGCTAAGATAAAAAGGAAATAATAAAAAGAGCATGCTAATTTTGAATTTTAAATAATATGCACCTATATATAAATAGATACCAGAGCACAGATACGCAAGATTCCAGGTAAAAAAATAGGACAGAAAGAAGTTGTCACATATTTTATTCTTACTCCGTTGGCACAAGGTACAAAATCATACGACTAACGTAAGACAGAAAATGTCTAAATATATATTTTATACTTTGATATGACATTTCCTATCAAATTAACAACGAGAATTGGCTCCTCTGGAAATTACCTGTCAGTGAACATGTCAGTGCGTAGTACTTTTGCTAACTGGTATAACTTATGCCAATGCTATATAGTATGTATATAGCTCAGAATGCTGGCACAAAAGACTTATTTTTTATATATAAAAAAACGAACAAAATTTTTATAGACTGAGTTAGTAAAGGGTACCGAAATAAGCTAGTTAAAAACTAGCAAAAATCTTGTCTAAAAACTAAAAATCTTAACCTAAATATGCAAAGTTAATAGTTGAAAACAATTTTTTGTTAAAACCTTCATAAAAACTGTGCGGTCACAGGACCAACTAGAATAAAAAGTTCTAATTTATTTTCAGATGTCTACTTTGTTTCATGATGAAAGTGCCGAAATTTAGCACATAAGTAGGTATTCTGGTTAAAAGTCACGTGAAGTCTGGGTGTAGTCACGTGACTAATTAGAATGAGAAGTTCAAAATTTATTTTCAGATTTCCTTATAACTTCTAACTTCAAACTTAAGGGTACACTACATGAGTAGGTATTCGTATTCTCTTAGATCTAAGTAAGTAAAATAGAGCTGTTAGATATTGTTTGATGAAAAATTCGGTTTAGGAACTTTTTACATTATCGTTTACAAATTCTAATTCCGTTGTTGTTAATAGAAAAAATGAAATATAAAATATACTACTCTAATACCTTCTTTAATTTAATGTCGGCATTGCATAATACCGACAAGACCAATTTACTTAATTTAAACAACCGCTCTCTATAAAAACAGTGTTTTAATTTAAAACAACGGGAATATAAAACCATAAAACATTACAGCGAAGTAAAATTAAATTCAATTTTACCAACACCGACGTTATTTTGTTTTTAGATCGAATTTAGAACAATGGAAGCTAATGTGCCAGTAACAATTTGACATTAAAGTCGTTTTCATACATTACATGTACGTATGTAACGAAAACGGCGTACGTGTTTACCATAGCACCCACGTGACCTAAGTGGGTATGTTATTAAATAATAAATATTTGTAAACTATACCAGAGTATAAAAATAATAATAAAATGTTTATTTATTCCATTCTATTAGTAGTATCTACTTAAATATAGTGAAATATTTTTTTAAAACGTTTATATTCATATATTAAGTATAAAGTTGATGAAATTTACAAGAAATTTTATTGTATTTATCGTAAGATAAAATAAAATAATGTATATATTTAATACTACTAACCTTCGTAGATAGTCCTTTATTGCCTCCAATTAGCTCATTCCATGTTGCAGTTGCTCTTTGTTCACAATGGTCCACGTAGTCTAATTCCACTAAATCAACTAATACAACGAGCCACCGTCTGTCATCGCCACTCGATGACGTTCCACTTGACAGCAGCGCGTAGAAGTAGATGCAGAGCAGTGACGCTGACAGCCTCATGTTTGTTCTGTTGAAGTAGGAAATAAATCTATTGAATAAAAGATATAAAATCAATAGTCTCTTGTGTAACTTCCGTAAACATGGACAATTCAGTTATTATCTCATTCGTATATAAAAAAGGATATTGAAGTTCTTGAGAATTCATTTTTTGTTATTTGCTCGAACGTGATTGAACTACTACTATACTTTTTTGTTCTTAATCTTTTACATGGTATAATAGTTTTCTATTTTACACAATTTATACAATAGACTAGCTGAAACCCGCGACTTTGTCCGAGTGGTATTGGTTATTCCTTCGATTAATATTATTAACCTCCTTATTGTAGTGAACTCGACCTACACAATCAAGCTGTTATACAAATGGATAGGTGCACAATTGCTGAACTATTTTAAATGTTTATAGGACAAGTAGTTGAAAGTAATCTTTTTGTTAAAAGAAATATAAAATATATTAAAACTTTTTCACAGTGCAAAAAAAGTGATACAAAAGGTGATACAAAAATGCACGTACATTATGAAACCATTCTTATAGGTATAGAAATAAAAAGTATATTAACTCACAATAAATTTCAATGGAAAAATCCGAGGAGTCACTTCTTAAACTGTTTAAAAGTGTAAATTGATCGTTCAGTTAATTACACATAAGTTACATCCGACTGGTGTGAAGTCGGCCTACCATAACCTTGTAATCGTAAGGAATCAAAGCTAAACCCATTACTACGTCATTCTGGTTAATGAACAATCTGCACAATAGGATGTATTGTGTAAAACCCCGCGAACCCATTATCATAGCAATAACGAGAGACCCAAAACTGTGGATTAATAACTGAATCACGAAACGAAACATTTTTTAATGTCCCTACAATGGTGGCTATTCATTACATATGTCTTTAAAGGGGTCACAACGATGAAAAGAAAATTAAACGTCAGGCATTTCTAAAACGATTGTTGCTTTCATCTCTAGAACATCGGCCAACAAAGAAGATATTAAAACTACATCAAGAGAGAAGAGAGATTCAGAGAGATTTTTTTATGTAAATTTTGCAATCTATTTTGATTGAGTGTTCTTGGGTCAAGGGACGCTTTGGTTTATGAGTTTGCGTTATGCCATCACTGAATATTGATTTAAATTGAAACGATTGAACCAAAACGATTGTTCTCTCAATATTCGTCAACAAAAGAAACATTCACTGTTAAATAAAAGTTACAAGACCGATACAGAAAAAATTAAAAACAAAATCTTATTGGAATTATACCATAATTTTATGACAAATCTGTTTTACGGATATTGCAATAATAATTTTGTTTTTTTTTTTAATTTAATTAACATTCATACCATTGCATATCATATACATTACTAGCTGTTACTTATTACCGTTATTTCGTCAGTTTTTTGTATCAAAAATAGCAAACGACGATTATACTGCAGCAGTATTAATCTGTGGTGTTTATAGGTAAACAGACAAATATTCATTTACATTTATATTGACAGTATAGATAAATTAATGTAAAGAACGATGGAGTCATTTATTCTGAATATTGCAACATGTAGGTATAAGGTAGTTACTGCATCTAGTAGAGGTAAGTCACCATGGTATCTGTCCTTAACTTATTCTACTTGAATTACCATACAAAAAAATATTCTATTCACTGCATACAATGTCAAATGTATTTACATTTGAATTGCCACTCACAGCTAACGATCAAATATTCCATTGGATTTCTTGCCTCTTCGATATGAAATTCAGTTGACATTTAGGCCTCATGGTATAGAAAAAGAATAAGGATATGGATTTACACAATGACAACGTAATATATTAAAGATCGAGAGTATTAACCAACTATATGAAAAAAATATAAAAAAATAAAATAATTTCTTTCAAACAAGTAGTACTAACTAATGCCTATGTAAAATGTACAAGTATATGTCTCCTATAATGTTCTCAGTGAGTTTATGCTTAGTATCATTTTCGTATGCTTTATAATCATCTATGCATAAGCAAATTTAATACAATTTGATGACTTAGCTAACATTCTTGACTTTGGAAAAGTGGATGTTTGCTTGAGATCAAAGGTGGAATAAGTTTATACATGAGTTATGTTGGGACTTCTGCGTTTACGAGTTTAAACCATTTTAATATTATTAATGTACGTATTTGACTAATGTTTACATATTAATTTTTATAATGTCATAAAGTAATAATAATAATATAGCATTAGATTTACAAAAAACGTACTCGTAGATGCTACTTAAGTTTTTTGACAGTTATTTTAATTGGAGTATTGGAACCGAAGCCGAATTGGAAAGTAGATATAATAATAAAAATTGTTGACGTTTATAAGCGCCAAAAGATGTCCTAAATAAATTATTTATTTTGACTTCACATAAACTTGCTGTGACCATGATCTTATGGACGCATATAGTTTCAGACTTAACTGTACAATATTCAGATTATACATCCCATTGTTCTTGTAGACAATTCTTGGCATAAAATTCATTGACCTTCTTATTCTCAACATCATCTTGCCGCATGGTTTCGATTTGACACTCCGAGATTTAGAATAGAATAGAATAGAAAATCATTTATTCAAATAAACTCAATTTAAGCACTTTTGAATAGTCATAACAATTTGTTTTTTTATATACCACTCGTTCGGAAAGCTGTCTCATTACAAGAAGAACGAGCAAGAAACTTGTGTGTTGCTCTTTTAAATAATCCTTGTAAGTTTACATTTACAAGTCGAAACGTGTGAATACAAACTACCAACAAGCACTAATTTTTTGGGTCAAATATAATCATGCAATAAGATTAAATCAGTCGTAGTGATAAGAGCAGACCAGTCCCTACAAGCAGCACTCGTTCACGAGTATGACGGATGAGCCAGCCATCACTGCGCTCGACCATATTTTAGGGAGCCCATTGACCCGGCCCACCACGCCGCCACATGTCTGGACATTTTAGTGAGCATGACTACTCATTCCACACGACCACGTCACAGCTACAAAAATTACTATATGGTAGTTACAGTATTCGCACTTTACATAAGGATGCATGCGGCAATCAATACAAAAGCCGCTACGCTATCATATATCAAGAAAGCAGTATGAAAATTAAAATTATAACGTTGTCCGCAAATAAACTTATTCTTGCTATATATTGCTATCATCTATAAATTCAACTATCTTATAATAGGCTTTTTTACATAACATTTGTTTAATATAAGATTTGAATTGCCTCTCTGTAAGATTTAGCGTAGACTCTGGCAGTTTATTATAGAATCTTACGCAATTACCATAAAATGAATTACTAACTTTGTGTAGACGGCATTTAGGTAAAATTAGCTTATTTTTATTGCGTAAGTTTCTACTTGTACAGTCTTTAAGTTTCTTGAAACTATCTAAGTTTTTCCTTGTATACATAATATTTTCATAAATGTACTGTTATGTAATGATTAGTCTGTATACTGTCATATGACATTTTATTATGGGGTAAATTAGCTCACCTACAATATAATGTTCATATTACCTATATAAGTGTGTCGGAAAGTCAGTCTTATTGAGAGAATAAATTAAGCAAGGACAGGCATATGCGAGTAAATATCCGGTTAGTAATTTTAAAAGTAAATAAAAATTATAATTAGTTTAAGTTTAACAGCATATAGATATTCATGTTGTCCTCTGTAGTTATCACTATTCTGTATTATATGAGTAAGGTCATGACAGCCGAAAACAAATAACTAACCCAATCAACTTTTTAGTCCCTACCTGATAAAGTTGACGCTCTAACCAAACTCAAGCCCTATTACAAGCGGAGCCGTATAATCTGAAAGTAAACTTGTAGTTTTCTTGTTCTACGCAAAACGGATAAGTATTCTCATCACGTATCATCTTCAATTACTTTCTACACGGTCTACTAAACGTAGGCTTTGTTGCGGCTTAACTATGACGTAGGTGAGGGAAATAGTCGTTAGTTGCCCGCAGCTTTGTTGTGAGAATAAAATAAACAAAATTAGATAGACCCTGAACAAAATAACACCGGAATCTGGGCATTAACTGGAATTTATACATATTTATTTATTTAAATAACTTTGTTGACAAAAAAATGTGTTTTACAAACTTAATGCTAAATGCATTCTCTGCTGTTAACTTTTGGGTTGATCAGTAAAATAACCACGAATGCGGTACCTGATTAAATAAATACTGTTTTTATGTAGCTACAATAGTAAATAATAGCCTTATGGAAGTGGTATAGTCATCGGTTTCCATGAAGAGAACCACTGACATTATTGTCACATGATACATAGTGGTGGCGCTGCCTGATACATTGTCAGTCCTGATTATAGACTGGATATGATATGTAATAAAAACGTAGTTATTTCAAGTAGTGAAAGAAAACTTCAAATAATTGAAAACATTTTAGTTACATGATTTCAATTAAATAGTTTCTATAGGCACTAACTTTTATATCAATTAATTTGCGAGTTTATTTCTACCAAAGGTTAATATTAATTAGTACAATAATTACTTGTTAAATCATTATGAACTTAAATAACTTTGGAAACTTATGCTGTTAACTAAAATGAGAAAGTTTTATAGATTTTTCTATACAAATAAGCAGTCGAATTTGGATAAACTTTATTATTGTATATTATGAATTAAATTTTATCTCATACAATAATAACAATGGATAATTTATAAAGCGCCATCTAATCCTCAACTTGTATTGTAGGTACTAAACAACTGATAGAAATACTTAGATACATATTTTGTAAATACATACATAATATATACATAGAATACTTCCAGATCAATATACTCCCAACAATCAAACTCATAAATACAAATGTTTGTACCGTGCGCGTAATCGTACCCGCGACTATAGCATACATTCCATGATGTAAAAAAGAACAGACCTAACCAATCGAGTAAATTGAGATTTTACATTCACACCACACCCCGAACGCAGCGATTAAATAATAAACTTTTTTAATAATTAAATTATATCTGTTCTTATTTAGTAATAGTACTCTTTATTTATTTATTATTGCAAGACTAAGTGTTATAAATAATATAAATAAATATATATATATACAATATAATTATGATATGTACTTTAAAGCTATAGATTACAATAAATATAAAGCAGGTATAAATCACAACAGATTTCAGAAAATTATTCCTAAACAAAGTTTATCAACATAAAAGTTGATCAACCACTAATAAATCAGGCGCAAAATATTGACCGAGTTAGATGTAATCCTAAATATTGTGTTTGTTATCGTGTAACAGTTACGAAGTGTTACAGTTGCTGTAAATGTAGCCAAAATTGCTACTAACTGTCGTATCTGGATTTATAGTCGTGAGTAATATTTACTTGACCGCAATAAAATATTAGCAAATTTGCCAGAATGTAGACAGACCGATCGGAAGCGTTTAGGATTTATGTAGTTGCCTCAATTTTAGATAAAAATTGAAAGAAATTCTAGTTACATATTTCGAAACTGTTCGAGTAATGGCAGCGCCGGATATTTCCGAACTAGACATTTTGAATTGCGTCAAACCTCGGAAATGTTTCACATTTTACCGTGCTACTTTCACGCTTGTCGATTCTTATTTTTTGTCATTAAAAAACGGAAATTGCAGTTACAAATTATTATGAAGAACGTGAAGTCTACGAATAGTTCTATTTAACAAATATTTGATATTTAGTTATTGATGTAAAATAAGATATTATGAAGTATAGTGAGGACGAAGTCAATAAAACCCATGTCAGTGAAGACGTTCTTGTACATCAACATTAAGAAGATCACGGAAACCCTGGATTTGAAAGACCAGATACAGAACATTTGGATGCGCATATATGAAACCTAATAAATTCCACTGAACCAAAATTAAAACAAAGGTAAAGGTTAAGGGTCACATTAACATTGTACTATAACTATTAAAACGCAAAAATGAACATTACAGTGTGATATGTGTCAAAACTTGGAGAATTAGCGTATTAACTTTTTTATAGTTAATAATATACATTAAAATAAATTACGCAGATAAAGTTGGCTAATAAAATATGTCACCTGATTATTACCAGCAACTTAACTCGCATCATTTCATCCCCCTAAGGGTAAAATTAACGATTCAATATAAAAGGTAACACATACAGACACAGAGAGGGTATTCTCAAATTTATAATTTTAATATTGTATTATTTTTATATTTTACCCATATCTCCTTTTTGTGTGTCATTGTGTGTCTTTTTATTATTATTAATCTTAAATACCAACTAGCTCCACCAAGTTCAATCATCTCGGATTTCCATTTCAATTCCTATAGAATAATATTAGCTATTACAATCCATTGATATTATTGTCTTAACGTAGATAGGCTCTCAGCAGACTATCAGCCATAAGCTATAATACAGAAATCAATAAGCTCCTTTCAATTCAACGATTAAGGGATTGTTGCACGATCATGCTATCTATACGACGATAAATTGTATTGACTAGCGGCCCGCCCTTAGTTCGTCTGTTTTCATGCTTGTACCCAATACATATAGTATTTTGTACATATATTAATATATATCGTATGTAGGTACCTGTGGACTACTATGTATTCAAATAAATATTCAAATTGGTGCAGTGGTTTCTGACATTACTTTTCTTTCGAACTTTACATTCCTCGTATCAAAATTTACTCTCTTTATACATTAGTTGTTACATACAACTTGATTTGCTTTTTTAAGATAAAATATACTGTATATTCTTCGGCATACAGTCATACATCCATATTTTTGTCAAATCTGGCTGAGATCAGGTCAGCCGTTTAATAGTGAACATAGATAGAAAACCTTAGTAATCTATAAAATCAGTATACATTTTAAACAGATATTAATCGTGACTTCGTCTGCTTTTTTTGAGATAGCCTATTTCCGTCCCTATGAAACTATATATCTTCAAATTAGCCATTTTATCGTGAAAATGCAACATACATACAGACAGTCAGTCAGGTAATGTACAAGCGAAAATGCATGTATGTGAACTTTCGCATTTATATCATTAATAAGCATTATAATAACTGCTTATAGGTAGTCAAGTATCAAAGTAGATTATATGCCAAAAATCAACTCTAACAATACCTAATTTGGTTGCGCTGTACTAGACAGTAATAATTTCAGTCGCACGTCCACGGATGTGGGGCAAATGCATTTATAGATACGAGAAGTCAATCGATATTCTTTCCATTTTTGTTTGCATTATGAAATATTCAAGAGAAATATTTACGTAGCGTGTTCAAATATTCAATAGACGTCGAATAGTAACAACATTTTGTTTTTAAAATGAGTTTGTCAGTTTACTTTTTGTATAATAAAATATACAAAAAGTACAAAAACTACCAATATTTTTCCGTACTGAACTTAAAATTTAGCATCCGATGTTTACGCATGATTCAGCAACGAACAGAATATGTAGCAAACAGAAGACGATCGATGGTAAGTGGTAACCATCGTATCGAATATCCTTCAATTCTTGTCCCTGACGGGTCTAAGTAACGAACTCTGAAAAGGGCGAACACAATAAATCTATAGTAGGTCGCAGTGCTACATGTGCTACAGTCACCTCACAATAGCCCAAACAACCCAACAAAAAGAACCCATCGCCTATATAACAGCCTGAACAGCACTACGGTCATCACGTTATCATGTTGTATAGAAATCAAATAGGATTGTCCATACATATAAATGTACATAGGATATATCAAGTGTGATAGAGTAGTTATACTTAATTGGGAAAGTTAGTCGGCAAAGTCTTAGTACAACTGGTTAATGGGATCGCACGTTATGATGCCAGAGAGACCTCTGATTTCGTTTTACTTCGATAAACATCTTTACTGGGGAGAATAAAATTGGGGAGATCATGATTTTTTTAAAATGGTCATACCGGATAGAATGGTTACATTTATTAGTAATTAGATACAATTATAAACAGATTTATAATAATTTATTATAGAGTATATTTGTAAATATATAGATAGTAATAAAGGAAATATATAAAATATAATTTATTCGTCAGTGAAGGATCTTACATAATATTTATTACATATGTAAATGAATTAAACAAATTTACATTTTCAGTAATTTTATTTATTTAAAGCAGATTATAATCGATTTTAATATTAGCACAGTATTAGTAAGACTTATTATATATGTATTAAATATAAATATGTAACCTTTAAAACTTATAAATTACAGGAACATCCTAAAATACTACTATAAATTTAGCAAATTTTAGAGATAAATTTACCTTTTAGAGACTGACTATACTCAGATTAATTCAATTAATTCAATTATAGTACTTAAGACGTATAACCTCAAACATCATTAGTATTAATATTTATTGTTCAATAAGCGAACATATTGCTTACATAACTGAGATAATATTATGACAATCAAATGCATATGACTGTGCAATGTACCTTGATGCACAATAAGGATTAATTGAAACATAAATAGGTGTTCCAATACTGATATACGCATGAATTTCAATATAAAAAGAGTTTAAACAGAATTTGTGTACAGTATCAACAATTAATATTTGTATCAAATTGCAACAATACGTCATTTATGAAGCCATTGATGTATTTTACATCCTTAAATTTTATTTTATAACACTTTGAATTAATACAACTACTACTTTTAAGTAACAGGTATTCACCTGTTACGAAAGTAATCTTCTTAGCTTGTTTTCTTCGGTACTTCCGTTACATATTGAAGTTTGTATGAATCCTCATTGTTGTATTATAAACTTAAGAGTTACATTGCAGTACGAATTAATTTCACTGTCATATCCCATAATAATGATATGATATTTAACTTTACATGTCAGTTGATATGTTCTGGCCAACTTATGTAACTTTTGATCCCCCTCTTCATAGAAAATGACTGAAATTACACATATGTATAAAACTACGACTATCTCATGTGTGGTATGTACGTATGACATCAGATATCCGAAATTGCATAAAATTACGCTAATAGTGTAGTGTATAAAATTACGCTCTGTATGTAGGCGTCTAGCACTTACAATCAGGTGGACCGTCAGCTTCATTGCCATTCCGGTTATATAAAAAAAATGCTTTGATTGGGGAATTCATTATGTGTTATGGTTTTCTGTAGAGACTATAGCATAGGGTTTTTCAAAAAAGGTTCTTTAAGGGGCGGCAACGCGCACGTAACACCACAGAAATTTTAGGCGTCCATAGGCAACGAAAATCGTTTACCATCAGATGCCGTATTCTTGATAACTACCATCATTATATATAAAAATATATAATTAACGCAGTGTCCTCTATTTTTGTAGATAACCAAAATCTGAAGTCAAATATTTATATTCAAGATAATAAAACTCATGCAATCATATACATACATAAAATAGTAAGAAAACATTCAATAACTAATGTTGCAGTGGAAACTTTAGTATCCATAAAAATATTCATGCAACTCACTTGAATTTTGCAATTTTGAGGTTTTGAACATTATTGCAGTACCTGTACTTAAATTTGCATTCGATATATAAAATATTATCCGTAAAAATTCTTCCTTGTTTTCTGTGTGTGACTAAATATATAGGTACAAAATCGTTTTCAAAAATAATAACAAAAATGTAATACAGTTTTCGAATATTCTTTTTGTTTTGACAATCGTAAATTGATCATTCGTAAATCGAACAATGTGTTGAACATTTTTCTTCACAATAATGGCAAATAAATCAAAACTTCGCACTTTATATGTACAACTACTTAGACACACAATTGCAAATTATTTAAAAATTTTGAAGCAAATAGGAAGATTGTATAAAAGATTTAAATTTATTAATTATTATCAGAGATCTACTTTGTTTTTTGGTGAAAGTATCTCAGTATTCAGTATTATGAATGCTATCAGGCTTTCGACCAGGTATATATTTTTTTTAACCCTATATTTATACTATAATACTATCTGTTTTTTTATTAAAACAGCAAATACATATCTTTAATTCTCGATTCTATTATCAAAAAGCAGTTTATTTGTCAATCATCAACTTAATTCATATAATTGATAAAGATACTACACTTCTGTAACTTGTATCCATTTCTTTGGTCTATCTGCTACTATTTCATGGTAACATCTTTGGATGTACGCCAAGACCACTATAACCAAGTGTCGTCTAGACCACGATGTGGACTTACATTGGTATAAATTGTGCCCTGAAATTTGTTTAAATTTTCAACGAGCAATGTTTGCAAGCCACACATAGCTCGTCTGTTCACAATAATACCCACCGCAGTTTTACAATTCATACAGTTGGGAAGCAAATGTACTTGCGCAGAGCAATGTTGATCCACACCGCAAAGTGTGTTAGTGATACTGAGCTGTAAATTTAGACACAAGTTAATATAAAAAGTCAGTAGAAAAGCGAATAATCAGAAATAGGCACTTTAACCGTATTGCTAGCAAAGTAGCTTGTCAGATTCCTCTCCGTGAGATTTTCTCAGAAAACGATCATGCTTAAGTGAGCATGTTCATGATAAAATCTGTACAATGAACTACTTACACTAGGATCAGATTAGATTGTCAGTGACGCCGTTCGATCGCAGCATTTATAGGAGGATTTTTGCATTGATTGCACGCCCTTTAGCAACTAATGTAAGAATCCAATGATATCATCGGCTTGGTTCGTCCGAGTCTCTCTCTTACTCCGGAAATGTATAACCCACATCATACGGGTCACAGTTAACTTTAAACGAGCTATATTTTTTAATGGTTTTATGTTTGTAAGTTTGACCTGCAAGTTTAGCATAAATTTCATAGACACATTGTCTATGAAATTTATGCTAAAAAAATGTTAGTAATAAATTACTAATCAATGAGAGAAAGTGAAATATTAGTAAAGTGGACTAATAACTATTGCTACCAATGTACTATGTAAGGTTGACTTCCTGGAAACAAATTGAAGTGACAAATTTTTGGATAATTTGTCATAATGAGCTAACTGACCTGGCTTCATGCTCATGTTATCATTATTAAAAAAACCTATTTGTTAAAAGTAATTAGGCCTGTATAAAAACAGGCTAATATTGCGAAGAAACTGTTACTTGTAACAACTTAACGTTATTTAACTACAAATAAGCTAACTATCTGTTAACTTATTTTATGTTAGCTCAGATTACAGCCGCAAAACCATACGAAGGATACTTAGTTTCAAGTTACAAGTGTATACACTGTATTTGAGATACGAAACACATAATTTCACTATGTTGATGACATAATGTTATGATTATACGAAATTTAAACATATATGAAAATATGTTGATTCAATAGTAATTGAAGTTATGCATAATTACATCAAAATCGTGGTCAAAAATATTACAATGCAATAGAGTTTTCGTTTTTTATTTTGAGAAAATTAAATTACGGAGCTTAATGTTGGCCTCTGTAAATGGGCAGGCGGAGTCACCTTATTAGACAGAGTGTGGAATAACCACACAAGGTTGAGATGGTATGCCCCCGTAATGAGGCGAGAAGAGGGACATATGAGCAAAACAAAATCCTGCATCTTAATACCGGCCCAAAGATACGAGGAAGCCCCCTTAACTGGGCAGTCCGTTATTATGAACGACCTGAAGAAAACGGAAGTAATTCGACACCCAGGACAGATGTGCCTGGCCAAAAAAGACTAGGAGAGCCGACCCCAAATGGGAAATGGCTAGACAGAGAGAGAGAGAAAAGTAAACTCCGGATTAAAACGGATAAAAAAAACTCAAAACAATATTAAGACCTCCCGAGCAAAATGTGGCACTAGTATTTTTTACAGCTGTAGTGACAAACAAGCATACTGCACAAGTTACATAATAAACCTTTGTCTATACATAAAACATAGTCAAAAATGCTACAACTGTTTTTATTAGGTTACGTAGTTTGACCGTTGAATACATGCTATATATTGTGAGAATTGTGTTCAGAGACTAGAAACATTTCGTCTATATTGTGCCTTCTGCTGTCGTTCCATTCCAGTTATTACATCCACTAATGTTCACTCATATTCCACATTACGCCGCTGCAAATTACACGCGTGAAAATGCCACGGAAAACGCAATTGTGGCTTAAAGCAGCTACACATGTTCCTAAATTTCTGGTGATATCGGAGCAGTTATGGGTAGAGCCGTAGATCACCTTAGGAAAATCGATTTGACTGTATACGAGGCAATTTGGGACGCTGTCCACTAACTACCACTTTAATATCGTCGATTTTGGGACTTCGTGTAGACGCTTTTACTGCACGTAGATATGTGTAGAGTAACCGGTACTTTAATATTTTTAAGAAACTTTTATAATAACATAGTGTAATATTATTATATATTATACTAATGAATCTATTTAATTATCCTTTTTCTATATTCATTTTTTAATGAAAATATTACAAAATATAGTCCATGCTACTCGGTGATAATGTATTTCTATAGGTATAAGAAATATTGAAGTTGGTTAAATATTTCTTGTAAACATTCAATTCAAACAAAAGAATAACTCTAAGATTTATTGGTGTATTTACTACATAATATCCCAGCTGTGTATGAAATATAATGTAGTATCTAGAGATATAATATTCCTCTACAAAGGAGCTTCACTTTGACAAACGATAACTACATACTTATATTTATTTTAATGTATGTTAGTTATACAATTATATTTTTTTTGTTTATTGTACAAGCTTGACAGATTTTAATACTTTGTCATAGTTATATTATTGTCAACTCCAAATACATTTACAAATTAATAATATATTGTTATCGTGACAAGGAACAAACTTGCATATATACCTACTCGTATTATTGTACGAACGTAGATATCTCTATACTTTTTTCGCCGGTCAGTGCTTCTAATAAAAGGAATATTAGGCCATATTCGTCTTACTTATTGAGAGAGACAATAATGAGAAGCGGATATTAGCCTACTATTACCACGTTGCCCAAGCGGGATGTTATAGGGTTTTATTTCTAGTTTTCCTTCTCTTGTACTAGTCTATTGAGGTTTGTTCATTTAGTCGCCTCTTACGGCTTTCTTGGGAGAAATTTATATTCTTTTCCAAATATATTACCTAATTCATTTTCCACGAAATCACTACAGGCCCAATCGTAACAAACTTCGGCAATGGAAAAAAGGGTTAAATAATAAAAAGAATAAAATATATATTCAAATTAAGAATCATCTTTGAAGTCGGGTTAAAGAGTATATTAAGATAGTATCTAGTAATTCATGATAGCTTTATACATATATCGTGAGAAACCAAGGTAACCTACGTCAAAGTTTTGAGTCAAATATGGTTGTCAACAGTGTTTATAATATATTGAAATTTGAATTTGGAAAATATTGAAATAACATATAAGTTTTATTCTTTTTCTAGAATAGATGATATTTGGGTCATTAAGGACCCTCAATTAGGGGACGTGAGGTCTAGGCCATGAGACTATTTTTGTTTATATTTATTTTACTGGTAGAAACCTATTCCCCTATTACTATATAGTATAAATATATAATAATACTCTGTAATGCTTTTCTGATTTCGTAAATAACTTATAAACAGCACATTGGGTTTTCAGTAGCGATATGAATCATATTGCGATCACGAAAAATTAAGCGATATCATAAAACTGAACATTTAAGTCAAAACGAATCAATTTAGAATTCATAACATCGTATTGTAAAGTTTGTTATCATAACAACCCAAAAATAATTGAATAATGCCGCTTTAATGAAAGTAAATGTTTACCATGTATTCATATAATAATACAAAATACGTACACCGACCCTTATACGCCATAATGAAGCTATTTCCTCAACATTGTTTTTTTACACGTAACCCATCCATCAAGGCGTGAGGGCATCGCATGACGGCTCCATGTATACATCATGTTTACCAAAACGTTGTAACATTTACTAAAGTATGAAAACGATAATGATGGTAAATGATGAGCCTACAAGTGGCAAATAAATCTATCGACAACGGTTAGATGACTAGAGATAGTACGAGAGAGCAACATCCAGTCCATCTTATGTGTGCTATTTAATAATTTATTACAATAATTTTAATGAAACGATAAAATAAAAAAATGACTGACACTGACATTTTAAAAGTAATTGTAATTTTTCTTCTATTTGAGCCATATTATAGTCTAATATAAGAAAAATCTATACATTTACGAGAACATATGTCAGTAAAAGTTATTTTTGTAAATTTGCTAAGATTTTTAAGCCTAAGTTCAATTGAATATAGATTGTAGCAATATTATCTCTTATCGAATGGTTTCTAAAAACTCTATACATAGATTTTTTGAAAAGACGGTAAAGAATATAGTGCAAAATGACAATATTAGAACAAGAGAAAAATGTGTTTAATATATTTATAAAAAATGCAATAATAATAAAAAAAAGTCGAATTCTTTTAAGTATAATCAGATAGTGTAGCAGGGTATTGATTTTCAATCATATAATAGGTTTCAGAGATACTGAGGTCAAAAGTCGGTTAAAAATAATTTGCAACAAAATTAGCAATGAATTTCTCTAGATCTATAATCTATTTCAAGTTATAAGGAATGTAATATCAACTTTTTGATGTAAAATCTCACACATAAAAGTTACAAGTCTCATTGCCACGCTGACTAGCTTAATTTAGAGTATATTTTCTCTGGTACTAGTGTGACATACAAAGTTTCTCTGTGACCTTTTACGATGTCCTGAGGATATTATTACTACCTTGTTATGTTATTACACAATGTAATGTTTTCAAAGTATTACACGAAAAGAAGAAAGCTCAGACATTTATGTGATATCCCGCTTAACGACTGCTAACTTCAGTGCGAAATAACCCTCCTACACACATATGCTGCAATATCACAGAAAGTATAATAACAGAAGTGGTGAAACCGCAATTCCTTTCCTTACGTGGAACTAGTTATCATTCAATGAGAAAATACTAGAAAACAATCTGCATTCGTTATTAGAACTTCTCAGATAAGAACATGCAGCAACTGTTTTATATACTTCTTACCATTAACAAATTAAAATCCTTTATGCATGAATAGAATATATACCTCCGATTGACGGCCTCAATGGTATTGCGGTTTAGCACCCTGCTTTACTTCTGATGGCCGCGGGATCAATTGCACGGTGCAAAAATTGGTATGTATTCATGAGCATCATGTTCATTCTCTGTTAGTATCTATATACATTATGTATCTATTTATTATTTAAAAATAAAATCTAAGTATTTATATCAGTTGTCTAGTAGCTATAATACAGGCTCTGCTTGCCGTGAGACTGGATGTCCAGGGTTTTTATTTATTATATATAGGTAGGTTTTTGTTTTAAAGACGAAGAAACCTGCAAGTTAATTAAACATAGGTAAAATGATTTTACCTTCTGTTGTTGATATTCCGAAATAGAGTTGTTTCTAATAATTATTAAATCTCTTTTCTTGTAATTTTCGTCGTACTAAATCATAACTCAAGTTACAACTTTTTACTACTACAACCACTATCATAGTCACAAGTCAACAATAGTCATATATTCATGGAGACTCTGCATTTGAGTAGAGGTTTTGCGGTGTCTCTAACCCATTGTGTGCATTCGATCTTCCATCTGGATTGTCCTCAAATTATTGTAGAACCCCATTGTGTGGAATGCCCCTTTTGTTGAACAGGTCCTAACTTTACAATAGAGTATTCCGCGACTTTTCTGGGTCAAAAACTGTGACATTCCAGGATTAAACAACTTTCAATAAAGTAAACATAATCATATCTTTGCTAATAATGAATACAAATATGTCCTTTGGATATTCTAGTTCTAGAGCCAAGTTCTAAAAGCTTCTAATTTTAGATCTGTGTTTGTTTAATACTCTTTCTCTTGATTAATTCAGTTTGGTAACTCATTTCATGGATGACAATTCTATGAATCCGTGACTCTTGGTAAAGTTAGTAAGTAAACAGGTTATAGTTAAGAAATTCGCAGAATATATGGAATTGTCGTTACTTAAACAAAATATACTGAAAGCGTGTCTTAGTTTATTAACTTCACTTATAATAATAATAATGATATCCACGAACGATTCACACAGCGCCATCTAGTTCCAAAGTAAGCAGAGCTTGTTTTTTTTTATACTATGATGGTGGCAATCAAGCATACGGCCCATCTGATGGTAAATGGTTATCGTAGCCTATGAACGCCTGAAACACCAGTGGTATCACGTGCGCGTTGCCGACCCTAAAATGTATTAATACCCTAAAATAATTAATGAGTGCGTAGCGATTTCTATGTTCATTATCGCACACCTCTTACTTGTTATACTGTAATTATTTATCTAAAAAAACATCTATTAAAAAGAGCAACACACAAGTTTCTTGCTCATTCTTCTTGTGATGAATCTGCATTCCGAATGAGTGGTAGAATCAAAATATGACTGCTTATAATGAGTTTATTTAAATAAAGATTATTTCTATTTCTATTTCTATTACCTACTGGATAACTGACATACATAGATACATTTTAAATACATAATATACAGACTCATGGCCCAGACTGATTCTAACAACCTTACTCAAGAATACAAATCTTTATAGAGTGCGAGGAATTAAACCTGTGACCATCGGTGGTAAAGCTGTGTGCTAAACCGCTAGACCACTGAAGCTGTCACTTATAGACCTCAAAAACATCATCGGTTTCCGTTTAATAAATTTTTGTAAATTGTTAAAATTGCATTATTTAACGTTAGTATTGAGAATATATCTTTTAAGATATGTATGGAATAAATAAATAGCAAAATATGAAATACTTATGCAATACAAAGTGGCTTATCGATAAAATAAACTAGATTTTGTATACGATGCAACACTCGCCGTATAATAATCCGAGGATACAGCTTTTGAAGCCCATTAACATTGTAAAGTCCTCTGATACCGCTTACTAAGCGTTTAACCTAAAAGCAATTTCCTGAAAGATGCTCCACGTAATAGCTTGTAAGTGTAACATATTCTATAAGATGACACGTGGAACAAAAGGACATAAGTTGCGCGCCTTCAGCCTACAGGAACAATAGCCTATTAAGTGTACCTACTTTACTTAAAATTGTACATATAATGTACTAGCTATGCCCGCTACTTCATCCGCGTGGACTAGATGACGAATGACTAATTTCCATCTCTTATTTTATTTTACCCTAATTTCTAAGGGTAATTTTTTTACAATCTTTCAAAGTTATACTTAATCGATAGTCTAAAAAAAATTTCAAGCTTCTAGCCTTAAAAATGATGAAACATCAATACAACCTTTCATCTCCCCTTTCAATCCCTTACAACCCCTTTTTCGCATTAAAATGTAGACTACATCCTTTCTCAGAGTCTAGACTATCTGTGTACCACATTTCATTTCAATCGGTTCGGTAGTTTTGGCATGAAAACGAGACAGACAGACAAAGTTACTTTCTCATTTATAATATTAGTAAGGATAAGTGTATTAAGTGAATTTTAAGGTATTATTGTTTTCCTAGTTAGAATTATACAAAAAGGATAACACGACGATTACAATTAAAAAAATTAACAATTACTGAAATAACGGATCCAGTTATTGTATTGTACATATTTCTACGTATGTTTTTAAAATATTTATATATAAGTTTATATAAAAACTAAAATTATCACGTTCGGCCTTCAAAGCCAATTAACTTGTATTTTAGAAGTCATACAACAAGCATAATAAATTATATTAAGGCGGTACCACTAAAAGAGTTGACCCCGGCCAATTTAGAGACATTTCGCTTCAATTCCCCGATCGAATTACTGACCGATACTAAATTATCTAAGCCGGAACCTTATTTTACGCATTTCCACTGTGGTACGGAGATGTCAATAAATTACATTAATTTAGTTTGTTTTATTAAATTAAATGGTATTATTATTAAAATAAAATTACTTTATTAAGACCATTTAAAAAAATATGTTATCATTAAGATTCGAAAATAAAAAAATTTGCTAAACTTAATAAAATTATAAATGAATTTTGGATAATGGATGTCATAAACCGTTAATGTTTTATTAAGTAATCGTTCGTTATATTGCATCCTGTTTGTTATAATAAATTATTAAAGTTTCTACTCAAAACGATTACTTACAATACGACATTGTTGTCATGTATTCAATAATTCAAATAAACAAATCAATTGCATCAACCGTCGAACAGGTCATTCATCATGGTGGTTGAAATGCGAATCAAACGTCAATCTCTGATTAATGAGCTCTATAATCTATGACTAGGATCAGAGATTTATGTCGACAATTGGAACCGTAGTACTAATCAGCATCGAGAAGGAACATGGTAATATGTGACAAGTTTAGATTGAGAAGTTTACAGGTTCGTTTTCTCACGATAGAAATATACATAAGTTACTGTTGTTTGTATTGATCGCGGTAGACATCTGTACATACTTTAAAAACTTACTGTATACACTTTAAAAAGTCACTAGTTATCTAATATGCATCATGCATAGTATATTCAATCAAGAGATTATGTAATCAGATATCAGATCAGATTCAATCAGTTAGTCACACTAATATTTTTTTATAAAACCATGCAAGTAATATTATTTTTTTGTTTATTATTTTGTACACAACATGGCCGATTTAATGCCTGATGGCATTCTCTACCGGTACAATAATAAACTATAATAAATATGCATATGGTCTTATGACTGAATTTTATAAATGAATGATTTTTTTTCATTATTATAAATTAATAATTAGCCTTTTATGGTTAGATAACAAAAATCTGCCTGGATGTTCGTACCAAAATACCCAAATACATTGCACGCATTGCTACTTCACCGTTGAAATAGATAAAGCACCGTTCACTTTGCTCCGGGTCAGTGCTCGTTAGGGATGGTGAAACAGTATTTGCATATATTTTGTACCCATGAATCATACAGAATGTATGGAAACAGTTCCCTTAAAATAACCTTCGCATTACGAGTAGGCCTATCGGAATAAAAAAACACTATAAAGAGATGTGACTTTATACATGACTATAGGTAGTAGTATATGTACGAGAAATCGTATAAATCTTGAGAATTTTTTTTATATCCAATATGAATATTTAAATCAATACGATAAAAATTCTATTTCGATTTTCGATATCAATTCATTTCATACCGTATCGAAATACGGCAGAAAATATAATGCTACTTCCAAGTAAGCACGTGTATAGGATAGTACTTACTACAAAAAATATTTTTGCAGAGATTTCCCACTGTAATGCGAAATTCTTATTTGCCGGCGGCACCGTACTTTATCGCGTGGGGTTCGCTACAACCTGATCCTAAGTACAAGATCTCCAATCCCTTTTGTTCTGTAATCACTGCGCACTCGAGTTACTCTCTCTCACTATTCGCTATAAAACCACAAAATGTATTAACGCAATATTTCTGGATTGGCAAATTCTGAAAGGATTCGCTATTTATATCGTTGAATTTCTTACCAGTTCTTATCAACTACAGTAAAAATTTTTACGTACATACCTAAGTTGTACAATATGTCCTATATAAATAAATAAATTTAACTTTACACCTTTTACTCAAATACATGAAACTAAAAATATTAATGTTTGGTATATACTAATCTGATATACATATGTCGGTAAGCTTGGCCTCCTCTTTTTGAATGCCAAATATGCACGTGGAAAAATGTATAACTTACTAATATTATATTTATACCTACAATAACGTTTGACGGCAAATATTAGTAATTTTCTACATATTTTTTAATGTTTTACAAGTCTTCAATCACGCTCTAAAAAAGGCTCACTTTCATGAATATAATAGACATTTATCGATAGATTGCAAAACCCTTTTCTTTACTATGTTTATATAGTGGTCTTATAAAAAGTATTACAATATTATTATCACCTATATATACACCCTCACCTTCCTATCCTTTGTAGGTTTAATAAGAATTTAAACAAAACACACACGACTATAATCCATCATAAATCATAATTGTAGGATTTCACGATGTGCTAACTCGGTGATACAATGATATTATTTCTTATAACAGTATTATCTGAAATTATTGTAACTCTCATTATTTATATTAATGAGAATTTATGTATAAAACACCTACATGAAATATTAATTAGCGTTAGTATTATAATTATAATATTATTTATATATTATTACCTACCTATTGTAATATAAATTATAAATAAAAAAATTATGAGTCCGACCCTAATATCATAGATAGTAATATCCTAGTCATTTTCATTTTTCAAGGGACATACATGAATAGTTAATCCGAGAATATCCCTTTAATGTCCTTACAATACAAACATTATGTATTATATTTACTTTCATGAATATGGCTCTCTATATTAGTCTGAAAATATATCATAACAACATTCACTTATTTTATAATCTATGCACTGTTTTTAAAATTTCTACGATGCGTAACGTAGCAGCACAGCCAAATAAATAAATAAACCTGGACAATTAACACAACTCTATCTAGTCCCACGATAAGTAGTTTGTGTTTGGATACTAGACAATTGATATGAATACTTAGATTTTTATAAATACATAATATACATTGAAAACACCCAACCGATAAAAACAATCATACTCATGAATAAAAATGTACCGTGCGAGGAATCGAACTCGCGACCATCGGAAGTAAAGCGGTGAGCTAAAGCATACTAGACCACTAAGACCGTCGAATAAACAAAAAATAAAAGGAATAACGAAAAAATAATTTACATTTTTATTATGCTTAAAAATGTATAATGCAACACAATTTCTAATAATGATCGATACTGCTCGACTTTTCAACGCAACCAGTAGGTACTACGAGAATAATGAACCGATAGCATTACGTACAAGACTCCCGAGTTGCAAAGCTCTAACGGAACTAGAAACTATCGGTACTTGCACGATCAATCCATTCCCCGGGGCAAAGTCGTGGATCGCTGAAATCCAGAGGATTTTTAACTGTCCCCAGTAAAGTTGGGAGTTACACGAGCTACTTTTGAGTGCCATGACTCCGATATGTGTATTTGTAAGTTTTTAATGCTCCCCGTGTGTACAGTACTTTTGGTACGACTGAAATTTATGTAGTAGGTACTTTTATGGTATAAAAATGTTTGCCTACGGATTATGGTGCCACTTTAACCAAGATTGTATAAATTTGTTAAGTAAATAAGAAAAATAAACTAACTTAATAAATTATTATTATAACAATATTATATCTTAATATTTGTAACAATCGCATCAAAATATAGGTCATGAAACATTTTAATTAATTAAAATATACAAATCATTTTAAATACTAAATACATGACAAAGAATAAAATTATATAGTAAAAACCTGAAAATTATATTTTAGTTCGAATATATGTTATTAATTAGATATAGATGTTTTACATTAAATAAGTGATAATGGACATATTTACAATTAATAACAAATTGTAAATGGATGTTTTTTTATAGGATATGTGCATAATAATTTATGTGATGTATTCGTAAATTACGTACTGACTCATTATTTCAATAAATTCTTTTCACACTTTAATGGAGTAGATTTATTATACATTCCACAATAACGAATTGTCATGTTACAAATAGTTTTAAACGGTAGCGAATTTTAAATACCCAAACCATAATAACTTTGCAGCAAGCTTTGACACTCGACCCTATAAAACCTTGGATTTATATTAGAATGCCTTGAACTTTGTGGTAAACTTTCAAACCGCATAGCATCATATTATGTTTCACAGTCATTTGTATAATTTAATATCATTGTCGCTGCGACACAGAGAAAATGGATGCCAGGGAGAAATCATTTCGTGTGAATAAATATTCACTTAGTTAACACCAAAGTTTGATAGTTTTAGTACGTGAGCTCAACTTACTATGAAAATATATGTCTAATATATATGCTCCTTTATTCCATGCATTAGGGCTATTGAACTAATATTGATTGTATTAGTATTTTCATAGTATGTCGAAAATCAAAAAGCAAAGTTACATAAAAATATATTGAAGTTTTATAATATCTAAATTATATATTATCTGATCATAAATTACCTATTCTACATATATTATATATTCTATCTATAATATGTTCTATAATATATATATATATTAGTACAGTTACATATATTCTTAAAAGGCATGAAGAATATGAGAGATATAAGAGTCACATCAAAAGCCGTTAATACTTATGCGATAGTACCCCAAAAAGGTAAAGTCTGCCAAACCCGACCTAATGTAAAATATAAATATTAGTATATACCTAAATACAAAACAAGAATATTTTAAATTTAATAGTGTAAATAATTTTTAAACTATATTTATAGACAACTATTTGATGTAACTACAATACTATTACTTCTATTTTAGGAGACAATTTTTAATATTACTTAAATATTGTGTAAATTATATCATAAAATCTTTGACAGGTTTTCTTTTCGTGCAGTAGGTACAATTAATTACGTCCAATCGTTTTAATCCAAAATTGAAATATTCATAATTAATAATTCAACAATTTCACACGGGTGCAACGGGGACCAATATTTAAGAAAATTTTCCAAGTTTTAATTTTGACAAGTTTAAAAAATTACTAATAACAACAATTATTCACAAATTCTGACATAATTTTATTTGAAGCACCTATTTTTATATTACATAACTTAAATTTTAACATTCTGTTTTCGCACAATTTATAATTTTGTTTATTGTGAGTTTCTTACTATTAACATCAATGTCATATTATAACAATATTCTGTCTTACAGGAGAGGCTATCTGTCAAGTTCGGATTAGTTTTGTGAGTCACGATTTTGTGGATGCTACATCCCAGCAGCAGCTTTATCTTAGTGTGATATTATTGTAGACATGAATAAGAAAGAATATTAATATATTTTATAATTTTTTTTTATTTAATGCTGTGGACGTTACTAAAATTTCATTAACATTCACCATGGATGTGACTTATTTTTCAACGTAATAATAATAGAAAGGGATTATGAGTTATTATATTTTTAACGTACATACATCACGGTTGCTTGTCCAACAACGGTATTTGTCATTAGATCTATTTAAGAGGGATTTTTTAACAGAATCCTAAATTCCTAAGAATGAACGCTGCAGACTATGAAGTTATATTGAACTTCATAAATTAAAATGTATTTGCATTTTCAAAATAAAAGCAAGTTTTCTCAGTTCATATTATTATTTACCTCATACATCTTAACTTTTAAAAACTTTGTAATAACGAATACAAAGAAATAGTTTCAGCAACAAATAGAAGCTTTTAAATAATTCTAAAGTTCGCCGTAGATATGTATCGGAACGTTGAACATCCACAATTTTGTTACAACCTATTGTTAAGCTTACACTACTGCAGTAAAACTTACACGTAGGTTTGATATATTTCTCTGCCTATAAACACAAGCGTCGTCAGTTGAAGTTTTTGATCAGTTTTGATACTTTTTGTATTCATAGTAAAGTTACTGAATTGACAAATCGGGAACTCTGAATATATTTTTGTACAGAATTTCACTGGGAATTACATCAACATATAGTGTAGTCGATATCATACAAAATACTATTATAGTACTACAGTTCAAGCATAGAATGCCCTTAAGTTGCAATCAATACTGATATTTATTCTACCTAATATTATAAAAATACAAAATGGAATTAATATGTTGAAACAATTGCACATCTTTAATCATTAAACCTATTATAGGTGTTCGTATAACACGGTGTGGCATGCAAAGGCTAAAATATTTACAAAGCACATAACGGAGACATAGTGTGTAGAGACGTTGCATCGTCGCCAGAATCAAATCTGCTAATTTACATTAGTAATAGATGCTGATACCATGTATGTCGTTACTCATACCATTACACTCCATTAAGCTAAGTGAGACGTAGTAGAGATGTTCGTAATGTAACACAAATGCACGCAATGAGTTCATTGGCATTGCTGAAAAAGTATAATTACTTATAAGAAGCACTATAGCTCTCAGAATGTAATTCTGTTATACTTAATTGCGATTGAAGATATAACATTATGTATTTATATCACTTATGTTGTTGTACCAGATCGCATTTTTAATATCTTAAGTAATAATTAAACTCATTTTTTATTTTGTTTGATTTAATTTAGAAGAACATATAAAATGAGAGACAAGTAAGTCAGGCGTGAGTTTAATTGTTACCAATAGTTAAAACTAAATCATACATTCCAGTATCAGTAACAGAAATGAAATATATTTGTAAGTAGAATTTATACGTTAATAATGACAATAATAGGATGAATCAAAAGCATTATTTTCATTTCGATGTAGTATAAATAATTTATGATCGCTATTGTATAAACCAATAAATAAATACAATTCTCGGAACAGAGGGTTGAATAAATTTTGTATAAGATCTAAAAACAATCTCTTTTATGGCATGTAAATGACCCCATATCTTTTTAGCGCGATGTAAATCACGGATTTGGAACATAAGTACAAACGTCTATTACAATATATCTGTTTGCTCTCTTTCCGTTGAATTAATTTTCTCAGTGACGCATTGATATCATGAAAAATTACAAAAAACAAATTGGTTTTTTCTCCAAAACACAATTCTTTCTCTCTTTGTTTTGTGAATGTAAATACATATATTAACAACATTTACAATACGAAAAAGCAAACAAACATTGATAACATGTTATTTTATAAATGATGATTTTTTTATACGGAACTGTAATGGAAAGAATCTTCATGTTCATTTGATGGTAATCGGTAACCTGTCCATGTAGGTACTTAGTATTGAATATATGTATGTTAGCGAAGGGATTTTGTACAAAATCTTATAAGTAGTTAAGGGGTCTTCTCAGTGTGAAATTAAAAAAAATCCATTATTGAATAGTATACACTGTTATAAATATTCTAGCTGAAGAGATATTTTATGGACCAGGAATCGCCGATTGATCGTAAATAAACGAATTATCTAAAATTTTCGAATTCCAAACTTTGAACGCGTATTTCCCGGAACAGTGTTTTTCAAAACGGTGGGCACTCTCAAAGGTAGATTTTTCAAGCTTTTCATTTTAAATTTTGGAACATTTTTCACGTCTTTCTCTATCGGGCTATGGAAGCTTTTTTTATGAATCATCCAATTTTTTTTGCGATAAACTGTCGAAAGAAGGTCAATTTCTATAAGTTCTGTCCAAACCATTCGATAAGTTCTGTCCATTTTATAAAATTTTAAAAATAAATAAAAGTTTAAAAATGAAACGTCCATTGGGATATAGCTACTTTCTTACATATTAATAAACTTTTTAAAATGTTTATTTCAGATCAAAATTGAGGTCGCAATCATGGATTTTTTTTACAACAATTCAACAATTAATTCATTGAATTAATTAATTTAACATTTGTACACTGAATATCAACATAAAAAAATTTTGTATTTGTTTATTCCAACCACGTCTCACCTATTTCTGCTATGTTTTGCTTTGAAAAGTAAGAAATGCTCATAAAATTAAGGGGTATGGGGGCGTTATCTGCACTTCAATCATCAGTAATATATAATCATAAATTCATAAGTGGTATCACCGATGTGACAATTACGCATTCCCGTGATTTGTATTAATCTATAGCCGCGGAGTTATACGACGGATTTTTTAAAATTCTTTGGCGGCCGAAACTTGACATTGAACCTATTAATCATTCCAGTTCCATAAAAAAATGTTCAAAAAACGTACCATGACACGTTATTGTGTTAGAATAGAATAGAAAATCATTTATTCAAATAAACTTAATTCAAGCACTTTTGAATAGTCAACATTGCCCTTAAATCTACCGCTTATTCGGAAAACTGTCTCATCACAAGAAAGATAAGCAAGAAACTTGTGTATTTGCTCTTTCCTAAACAATCCTTGTAAGTTCACCATTTTACGTCGAAACGTGTGAATACAAACTACCAACCAGCACTAATTTATTTAGGCTCAAATACTTAAAACAATAAAAGCAGCCCCTACAAGCAGCATCGTTCACGAGTATGACGGATGAGCCAGCCATCACTGTTAAATCTTTAATTAATTCTGGTATTATTCCATTCAGCCTATTTACTGTTTGCAACAAATTTGCATACCTGTTGCATAGAGTCGTAAAAACACTACAGACATCTTAAAAGACTCACTCAGACATCTGTTGCTTCCAGCGAACCGAAAACAAAAAAGTGTGGTTCTTGACTACAATCATTACAAGACCGCCATGTACGGTACGTATAACCTTTCGAAAAATACTCGTTTTTTCTGTAACTGTATATTTAATATAATACATTTCATAATGTTAAGCCTTTCGGTACCTTGTATTCATAAGAAACCTTACACTGATACTGATAACATATACTATAATATTTTTAACAATTTTTTTTCACAATTTAATTAACGTTATAAATATTCAGACTATTCAGAAGTATTTAAAATTAAGTTTACTTGATAAAAAATATCTTTAAAATGTTATGCTTAAAATTAATTGACTATTTTTTGAAACAAGATTTCTACACCAATGCTTTTAAACAGTTTTCGATAATATAAGAACATATTACATTATCAGTGCAGTTATACTATTTTTATATAAGCTAGACTTGATTTTAATATCAGAATATATATAAGTAGAATATTAGGTCGTCGGTAGAAAATATTATTATCAATAACGTCTCGTTTTATTAAGCACATTCTTATTATTTCTAAATTTAACTTAACTTAAATTATTTGTTTCTTTCTATTGTATATTAAATATTAAAACATATATATATATATATATGATTTATAAAATAGACATAAAGGTATTTTCACTATAGTTCAAATATAATAAGGAAAAATATCTCAACTCACCTCTACAGCATAACTTAAAGATCATAACCAGTTACGTTTTTTGATATTTCCATGTGGGAATACGTTTTATCGTCGATATTATCCAGGCGTGATCTCATTTCTACAATGCAAACTATACAGCAGCTGCCCCATATAGATGCTTTTACGTTATATTTAGCAATATTGGACACAATAAGTACAAATTGCTGAGAATATGACTTCCTCGAGTGTCAAGAATAAGCTCTTCAACTACAATTACTGTCTGTCGGTAAGATAAAGCTTAATGACACACAAAGAAAGAAAATAAAATATCTGCCAATACAAATGGAAATAAACTTTATGCAAATAAATTGATAAAAGATCTTTTGATTAAGTTATTAATTTCAACTACTCCTAACTACTACTACTAACTTTCAACTACTAACTAATGGAAATTCAACTTAAAATAATAAGCAAGAAAATTGACTGCTGCTTTCTTAAATTACTTAATGTAACCAACGAAATTATTTATTTTAATATATTATTTACTTTCGTGAATTTTACAAATCGTATTTATTATTATCACAAAAATTGCATTAAGTACATAATATTTTTACAATCGTAAAAAAATGGTATATCATTACTAACTGTGCTCGCGGATTCACCCGTGTGAAATTTATAGCCTGTGATAATCTGATGTATAAGCCATATTAATGTAAAGTTTCATTAAAATCCATTCAATAGTTTTTGCGTGTAAGAGTACCATCCATCCATGCATACACACACACTCCGCATTTGTAATATTAGTAAGAAGTATGATAATTCACTTGTGTTAATACATAAATTAGTAATTAAATAGATATTTAAACATTAGAACTAAGTAAAGCATGTCAGTATTCGGTGGTCAAGCGGATATACATCGCCGCGTTTCTTCGAATGGTCGTGGATTCGATTACTCACGTAATGACATTTATATTCATGAGTGTGAGTATTTGTATTGATCTGTATGTATTTTAAGTATTTGTAGCAGTTGTCTGATACCCAACCACAAAGTCCTGATTAGTTTGCGACTACATAGCACTGTGAGTGTCCAGGGTTATTATTATTATTTACTTTTCATATAAAAGTGGAAGTATTGGATAGCATTGTGAGCTGCGATCTGTGTGAAATTAAGCCCGCAACCGAGTTCGGTAACAGCACGTTTTCCGTTTCAACACTATAAATCAGGATGAATGGTTGCTTTGACATAAAGCCATTATATCAAAAAGTACGTCTGTCATTTAGTCATGACTTTGATACCATTATCACATTTACTTTTTACATGTAAAACATTCATCTTTTAACTTTTAACCACCTATCAAAATATTAGGTTCTAAACCGTTATTTTTTAGAGTTATGTAGGTATTTGAAATCAAGAATAAATAAGATTCAAAGTAGTAGTTAGTTTAGGCACCAGTATAAACCACTTAGTACTTTTTTTACAACAATATCCTGGAAAACTCTAAAACATTATTACATATTACAAATTTGAATTTGTTACTGTGATATGGTACTAACTGTTACCATATATCTTGGAGTTTTAGATCACATACCAATTGTGTTAACAGCGTGCATCAAAGACGCAATTCTGTAAGTTACTATACTACGCAGTCAAAGAGTGATTGAAACGAACGCCATTGGTAATTTCTTTTTCTAACTAGAACGCACATAATGGTGTTGAGTGTTAGCCAAATAGGTCAATGACACAGTTACAGACATACTAAATATTAACTATCTTTACAACATCGTCTGAGAACTTTTTTAATTTAGGTTAACAGTAAACCGACTCATTTGTAGCATAATCAAACAAGAATTATGATATGTTACGTAGTAAATTATTTTTATAATTCTCCGTGTTAGCTCATCATTGCATTTTTTTCTTTACCATTAACATAATGATATAGAGAGAAAAACATATCTGAATTAGTAATAAATTTTATAAGTAAACACCAGACCACTGCACTGATTTCAGAAATACTTTTAGATTATTCAAGAACAGTGATACCAGAATGTGTGCAGAATGAAGAGTTTATAATACTTAGTAGGTACTAGTTGACTACCGGCGAATTCGTCTGCTTTCTCTGATGTAAAAGGTAACCTAGATGTGTACTGCTGAGTAGAAATATTCTCGTATTCATCATTAAGAATTCTTCAGTAGTCTAATTGTGAAAAGGTAACAAACAGACGACGGTACCTCTATAATCTCATTACACATTTCTCTACGGAAAAAGACACGTAAAGGTTTGCTATGCCTGATATAAAGTATAGTCAACTTGAAAACTTATATCCTACCAAATACCAAAAAAGTTTGATAAAAAAGAAATTTTATCATGAAGTTTCTTTTTTTATCAAATATCAGCTCAGCGTACTACATGAGATGCATATCAATGATGTCCGGTACTTTGTGCTGTGAGATCCTCATTTGCGACGCCTGTTCACATCACTTGATGGTTGGTATGCCACAAGTTCCACCTAAAGTTTGCAAAAACCTTCCAAACATAATATTTTTATATAGATAGTACTTTTTACAAAATAAAATGTACGTTACATAAATACATATTAACTGTATCATGTAAAAACAGTGTATTATATATAATATATACACAAAACAGACATAAAACTAAATGGTTTGTTTATTTAAACGCGTCAATCTTTGGAACTAGAACATTCAAATCAGGCCAGATTGGATATTTTATTACATTTGATAGCCTAATTCATGGGGAAGATTATAGACTGTTAAATATCACGCTATCACCATGAAGAGCTGAGTAAAAATAAATAATGAAAAAAATGAACTAATCAAATAAGAACCTTAATCAGCTCCGCATGCTCAACCGCTACACAAGTCGCATAAAAATGTAGTATACTTAAATTATTCGCCGTTTGCAGAACAAAAATCCACCTAGAAAATCAAAACTAACTCCAAACAGCGTAGTATCCCTGCAACAAAAATTTTAGACTCTGTTGGCATTTGTCCATGTGTCAGTCAGTAGTGACATATGGACATTTGCTAGGAAGCTTGCGTCACTTGTACAAATTAAAGTTTGTATAAAACTGTCCAACCCATTTTTTTTGCACGAAAAGCATATTGGGCCTCAAGGATTCCGCTGAAAATCAGCGCTGTAGCTTCGGCTGCATCAAATTGCTGAGCGGAGTTCATTTTAGCAATATTTTATAGAAACATACAGGTTTCTAATTGTTTTATTCTGTTGGCGTGGCTATCTGTTAGCATATGTACGTATGTGTACATGTATACATGCTTTGCATTTATTGTTTGCATAGATTAATTTCGTAGATTCTGTGCACTTATGCAAGCCCACGTCGCTTACGTCTACTCGTCTGTCCAAGGACTGTGCGAACCCATTACAGATGGTTGCATAAATTCAATTCGATGTCATTCTCATAATAGCCACATCATTAACTAATTATTAATTATAAAAACGTATTTACTATTATTTGCTCTGTGGTTATGAGCAAATAAGAAGAATCTGAAATAAAGGTTGTAACCATAAAATGCAAAATTTCACAAAACCGACTTATTAATCTATGAGATAATCTTTATGTTATGTCGTCAATATATTTAAATCAAAGCTATGTTAAAACTGTCACAAACAGTCTCCAAAAACAAGGTCTCCACCATTTATTGCGTCTATTGGATGTGTTGGAAATCGAGATCCTTGATACACTTTCAAATTATTTATTTTTACACAGGGCCAATTAATTGCAAAGGACGTACCAAGGTATATACAGCATTCAATTGAATGTTTATATATACCTATTATGTGTACTATGTATACTATACCTGACAGTACATTATTTATATATGCCATGCTATAGCAGTATAAAATATTTACTATATAATTTATATAAAATTATATAGTAAATATTTTATACTGCATAACAATATTTTTGCTCTCATCCAGGCCGCCTGATAATGATCTAAAACGTTAAAAGTTATTTAATTTTTTTTTAATTTTTGAATAAGGTATTTTTGTGTTATCAATAAAAATATAAATATAAAAATAAATATATTTTATACAACAATTCTTACTGCTGAGCGGGGTCACGAGCAGGTCATTAACAACCGACGCAACGAATGTTGTTATAACTGTGCTCATAAATAAAAGAATAAACATCACGATATTTTCATGATAAAATAACAAGCAATTACTTGCGTTTAATAAAAATAAAGGCTCTTTTTTAAGGATATATTTCATATTGTGCATATAGTATATGTAGTAGGTAATATATCGTTTCTTTTATACTAATTGTTACCCAGCGCATTGATATAGCGGAATATTGTAGAATAATAGAAATCGCTGTAACTTAGTTAATATTACATGTTCATAATATAATCTTAGACATTTATTATTATTATTTTAGAAGTCTATTTATGTGTGTTTGCAGACACTAACCTTTGAAATTGTAAACTTCCAAACTTCCCATTACACGTCAGTTTTTTATTAACTTATGTTTAGTCTGAATACCACGGGTAGCATAACTAATGACGCAGACAAGAATAATGTATAAATAAAAGTAATCATGCTGATTACATAAAAAAAATGTAATAAAAGAAAGTGACAGACGCTAAATTAGCGACGACTATGTCGATTTCCCACATAAACAATGAATATGACGAATATCGATGTTGACGCTAAGCTGTATCCAGATATTATGGCACGTGTTCGCCATGGGTTTTTTGTATCTAATATCTCAATAAATTACATCCAAACAAAGAGCTTTGCCCAGGGAGAAACAAATGCAGAGGGATCAACGGACGAGCAGTACCTACGTGTTATTATTGCGAGGGTTATATTTTCAGGAAACAAAAAAAAACATTATTTTATTAATAAACACAATTCTACGTTTAGTAACGGGGTAGAAATATATCTGTTAACCTTTTGAGATATAATGTTTATTTTCAACATAACTAGAATATCTGTACTTAAATATGTAACAAACAAAATAAACTAATATAGAAAGAGATGGGAATGGATTGCATGTAAAGTATAATATTAAGAACTAATGGAATAATAGAATTAATCACTCCTTTTTTAATAAATTAGAATAATATTAGACGCATACACTTGATTATTTTAGGAGAATAGAATTTTACTTATACACATCCATATAATACTATTATTTATAGTATTATCTGTGATAGAAACGAACTGAAGATAAAATATTCAAACTTTAATCAAAATGTAACGGATAATCCTATGTCATATTGAAGCCATGTCATGCTTAGCTACCCAATACGTTTTGAAGGCCTGCCGCATCTGATGGGATTATACGATTGTGAAAACTGAGAAAAAAGTGTGATCACGGAAATCACAGCAAAATATAAAATCCATTCGACTGATTTACATTAATCTACGTTTATTGTTTTATTATTCCCGTATGTATAATTCTAGTTGTCCCCGTGACTTTTATCGGTTATACAATTATAAAAATAATCTGGTAAAAGGGTTAAATAACTGTTAGTTGTCAAATAGAACCAACTACAATACAATAATTCTCCGGATTTACCTAAGAGATGGGACGGACCCA